>NC_082714.1:71774014-72076236 GCF_030144855.1 Hypanus sabinus | reverse complement strand
AATTAAAATGGGTAGCCATTGGGAGATCCTGCTTTTTTCTGGCTTGGTGAAGCGGTCTCCCAACCTATGTCAGGTCTCACTAATCCACAGGAGACCACGCTGGGAGCACCAGATACAGTAAAAGACATCATCAATGCTGCCCTCATCTGCATCTCTTCCATTTCTCATATCTGCCCTCACCCCATCCTCTCACCTCCCCACCAGGGATGGGTTATTCTTGAACTCACCTACCACCCCACTAGCCTCCATGTCCAATACATAATGTTCCATAACTTCTGCTTCTCCAACTGGATCCCATCATCAAGCACATCTTTCACACCACTTTCTGTTTTCCATATCATTTGTGACTCCCTTGTCCATTCATCCCTCCCCACTGATCTCCCTCCTGACACTTATCCTTGCAAGCAGAATAAATGCTACACCTGCCCCTACACCTCCTCTCTCACTAGCACTCAGGACCCCAAACAGTCCTTCCAGGTGAGGTGACACTACTACTGTATCTGGTGCTCCCAGTGTAGCCTCCTTTATACTGGTGACACCCAATGTAGATTGGGAGTCCACTTCACTGAGCATCTACACTCTGTCCACCAGAGAAAGTGGAATCTCCAACTGGCTATCCTTTTTAATTCTACTTACCATTCCCATTCCCACACGTTCGTCCATGGCCTCCTCTAGTGCCGCAATGAGGCCACACTCAGGTTGGAGGAGCAACAAATTATATTCTGTCTGGTTCCGTCTGGATTGCATGGATATCAGTTTCTTGAACATCTGGTAATTTCTCCCCCTCACCTCCCCTTCATCATTACCCATTCCCATTTCCCCTTCTCAACTTATCTCCTAACCTCCCACGACCTCTCTCTGGTGCTCCTCCCCCTTCCCTTTCTTTCATGGCCTTCTGTCCTCTTCTATCAGATTCCCCCTTCTTCAGCCTTTCATCTCTTTCAGCAACTGACTTCACAGCTCTTTAGTTCAGAACCCCCCCCCCCCAGGTTTAATCTGTCACCTACTACCTTGTATTTCTTCCTCTCCTCCCCCACCTTCTTACTCTACCTTCTCACCTTTTTTCTCCAGTCCTGTTGAAGGGCCATGGCCTAACACCAACCTGTTTATTCTCCTCCATAGATGCTGCCTGGTCTGCTGAGATCCCGCAGCATTTTGTGTGTGTTGCTGAAAGCATTCTCAGCCAAAGGTAAGGTACCAGATGATTGGAGGATAGCTAATGTTGATCAGTTAATAAAGAAATGCTCTAAGAATGAGTCAGGAAATTATAAACCAGTGAACTTATACCCAGTAGTGGGTAACATTGGAAGGTATTCTAAGGATCTGGATATATAAGTAGTTGGATAAACAGGTACAGGTTAGAGATAGTTAACATGACTCTATGCCATCGTAGGTCCTGTCCAACCAACTTTACAGTGTTTTTAAAAGGAGTTACTAGGTACGTTGATAAATGAGAAGCAATGGGCGTTGTCTACAAGAACTTTAGCTAGGCCTTGGGTTTTATAAAATGCCTTCTGAAATTCCAAGTAATAGTCAAAATCAGCATGGTTTCAGTAAATAGAAATTTTGCCTGACAAATCTGTTAAAGTTCTTCAAGGAAGTAACAAGCAGGGTGGACAAAGGAGAGACAGTGGATGTCATTTTCTTGGATTTTCATAAGGTGCCACCCATGACGCTGCTTAGCAAGATAAAATCCAATGGTGTCCATAGAAAAGATTATGGTATGGATAGAGGAATGGGTGATAATAGGCAAGAGGACAGCAATTGGTAACAAAGGGGGTCTTTTCCAGTTGGCTGCCAGTGACTAGTGGTCTTCAGAGATCAGTATTGGGACTACTACTTTTCAGATTGTTTGTCAGTGATTTGGATAATGGAATTGATGGCTTTGTGGCATAATTTGCAGATGATACAAAGGCAGGTGGAGGGGTAGGTAGTGCTGAGGAAGCAATGCAATTGCAGCAGGATAAAGAAAAAATGGAAGAATGATCAAAAAAGTGGCAGTTGGAATAAAGAGTTGGGAAATGTATGACAATGTATTTCGGTAAAAGGAACTATTATCTGAATATCTAAATATGTGGACTATTATCTAAATATCAGTGGTGCAGAGGGACTAAGGAGTCCTTGTGGAAGACTCCCAGAAGGTTAATTTACATTTGGATCTGTGATAAAGAAAGCAGATGCAATATTGGTATTTATTTCAAGGGAATTGAATCTAAAAGCAAAGAGGTAATGTTGAGCTTTTATAAGACACTAGTCAGGCCACACTGGAGGATTGTCAACAGTTTTGTGCCCTGTATCTCAGAAAGGATACATTGTCATTTGATAGTGTCCAGAGGAGGTTCATGAGGATGACTCTGGAATGAAGGGGTTAACTTACAAGGAGCATTTGGTAGCTTTGGGCCTGTACTCACTGGAATTTAGTAGAACGTGGGGGATCTCACTGAAACCTACTGAATGCTGAAGAACTAGATAGGGTGGATGTGGTAGGATGTTTTCTATGGTGGGGGTATTCAGAACCAGAGGGCACAGCCTCAAAATTGAGGGGTGACCTTTTAGAACAGAGGTAAGGAAGAATTCTTTTAGTCAGAGAGTAGTGAATCTGTGGAATGCTCTGCCATGGGCTGCAGTGGAGGCCAAGTCTGTGGGTATATTTAAGGCAGAAGTTGATTGAATCCTGATCAGTCAGGGCATCAAAGGATATGGCAAAAAGGCAGGTGTATGGGGCTGAGTTGCATCGGGGATCAGCTATGATGGAATGGCAGAGCAGACTCAATGGGCTGAATGGCCTAACACTGCTCCTGTATCTTCTATGTGTTATTTAACCACATCCAATCTAAGGAAGCCTTTCCCTGATTATGTTCAAGCATACGCTGCTCTAAAAGTCAATTCATCCTATAAGCTTTCACAAATTCCTTCTCTTGCGATGCAACACTAACCTGATTTTCTCCTTCAATATTGGAGTTTCCCCATTGCAATTGTGGCAATTATTACATGCCTTTTTCAGCTCCCTTTGCAATCTCAACCCCACATCTTGGCTACTATTTGGAGGCCTGTGGTTCCCATAAAAGTGTTTTTACTCTTGCAGTTTCTTAATTCCACCCACAAAGATTCAACATTCTCTGACCCTCTGCCACCTCTTTCTAAAGATGTAATTCCATCTCTTACCAACAGAGACACACAACTGCCTATGCCTTCCTGCCTGTCATTTCAATACAAGGTATATTCATTGATGTTAAGCTCCTAACTATGGCCTTTTTTCAGACACAACTCAGTGATGCCCACAACATCATACTGACCAATCTCTAACTGCCCCATGAGTTCATCCACCTTATTCCGAATGCTATGCATATTTAAGTACAGCACCTTCAGTCCTGCATTCTTCACCCTTTTGAATTTTGTCTCAGTGGTACAATCTAACTCATTGTTCTGTCTGCATTTGTGCCCAACATTTAGCTTGTCCTCCCTTACATTCATGTTACACCCATCATCTACTTGTAAACCTATTGGCTCATCCTCAGCTCTATCATACTGGTTCCCATACCCCTGACATATTAGTTTAAACCATTCCCAACAGCTCTAGTACACCTGTCCACAAGTATACTGCATTCAAGTGCAATCCACCCCTTTTGTACAGGTCATACCTGCCCCAGATGAGGTCCCAATTATCCAGAAATCTGAATCCCTGCCCCATGCTCCAATTCTTCAGCCATGCATTTATCTGCCACCTCATTCTATTCCTATCCTCACTGTCATGTGGCACGGGCAGCAATCCTGGGATTACTACCCTTGAAGTCCTGCTTCTCAACTTCCTTCCTAACTCCCTGTATCTGCTTTCAGGAATTCCTCCCTTTTCCTACCTAAGTCATTGGTACCAATATGTACCACAACCTCCCTTTTCAGGATATTGTGGACACATCTTGGAGCTTGGCACCTGGGAGGTGACTATCATCATTGTTTCTTTTTCACCATCACAGAATCGCCTATCTCTTACCCTAACTATAGTCCCTTATTAGTACTGCCATCCTCTTCAGTTCCCTACCATTCTGAGCTGCAGGGCCAGACCCAGCTCAAGAGGCACGGCTGCTGTTGCTTCCCCCCAACAGTACTCAAAATCTAGATACTTATTGTTGAGGAGGATAGACACAGGGGTGCTCTCCACTAGCTGACATTCTTCCTTCCTTCCTTCCCTCTCCTGACAGTCACTGTAGCCTTGGAATGACTATTTCCCTGTAGCTCCTGTCTATCACCTCTTCACTTACCCTAACAAGCTGAAGTTCATCAAGCTGCAGCTCCAGTTCCCTAACATGGTTTTTAAAGATGGGTTCAATGGGTAAACAAGGACTGCAGATGAGAGCTGTGTTTAAATAGGCAGCAGGTAATTCATGTTAGCTGGTTGGAGACTGGGAGGTGCCTGGCTGTGCAGGCTGGATAGAATACAGGAGTTTGAATATTATATTGATATTAAACAAGTTGTTGCTGAGATGGAATTTAGAATATTGTGTGCAGTTTCATTCTCCTAATTAGATGACAGTTATCAATAAGATGAAAATGTACAAAGAAAATTTACAAGGATGTTGCAAGGTCTTGAAGACTTCAATTATTGAAGAAGGTTGAATAGATTAAGATATTATTCCCTGGAGCATAGGAGAATGAGAGGAGTTTTGATAGAGGTATACAAAATTATAAGGTAAATTCAAGAAGGCTTTTTTTTACTGAGGTTGAGTGAATCTGGAACTAGAGATCATGGGTTAGGGGTGAAAGATGAAATGTTTAAGGGAAACATGAAAGGAAAACCACTTCACTCAGTGGTAGGTGAGAGTGTGACATGAGCTGCCAGCAGAAATAGTGATTGAGGTTTCGATTTCAACATCTGCCATTTCACCACAATATCTGCAACAGATCTATATCCCAATATATCATTTGGCAGTTGTCCACACTATCCACAACAGCACCAATCCTTGTGTCACCTGAAAACTTACTAATCAAATGTCATCTACAGTATATACTGTATCACAAACAGTAGAGGTCCCATTATATATCCCTGTGGAATAACACTAATTAGGGACCTCCAACTACCACCTGTTCGTAATTCTGATTAGTTAAATCAGGTCAGAACTAGTAGGGCTGTAGAACTTTAGGAGAACAGAGATATATTGGGAATTGCCACCAGCCCTTAATTGTTAATTATAAATGGAAATATGCTCTCAAAGGAGAAACACATGAATAGCCTGAAAGATAAACTTATCATCTTTAACTCAGGTGACTCAATGTATTAAAGTATTCGGTATACCTTACTTGACCTGAATCACTCTTCAAATTTACTTCTCATATACGAAATAATTCCCTTTATTACCCTCGCATAAGTCAACAGCAGTCATACTGATGACACAATAATAGTTTGTCAATTCTGCATTGTGATCTGGTAATCTTATGCAACTTACTTGTAATTATCAAAAATGTTCTACATTATTCAGCCAGGAAACCCTGAGTCAGCAACACCCAACCCAACAAGGCTGCCATCTTTTGTCCATGCTGTCAAAAAATTGGCCTCTCCAGCCATCTGTGTACCACCTGACCAATCCACCCCCTACAAATCCTGGACAATTAGAGTGGTTCTTATTGTTGTATGAGGGGCAAACAAACAGACATCATTTAGTAAACTGAACACAAGTAATTTTGTAAACTCACTAATATTCCTCCATGCACTTATCCCTGCAAGCAAGTTTAGGAAGCAAGGATCAGATGGGGCTGTTGAGGAATATAGGGTAGCAAGAAAGGAGTTTAAGAAGGGGCTGAGGAGAACAAGAAGGGAGCATGAGAAGGCCTTGACGAGTAGAGTAAAGGAAAACAAGGCATTCTTTAATTATGTGAAGAACAAAAGGATGTCAGGAGTGAAGGTAGGACTGATTAGAGATAAAGGTGGGAAGATGTGTTTGGAGAGCTGTGGAACTGAGTGAGGTTCTGAATGAATACTTCTTTTCTGTATTCACCAATGAGAGGGAACTTGATGACAGTGTGAGTAAGGTTAAAGTTCTGGAGCATGTTGATATTAAGGGAGAGGAGGTGTTGGAGTTGTTAAAATACACTAGTATGGATAAGTCCCCAGGGCCTGACAGAATATTCACATGAGGTGAGGGAAGAGATTGCTGAGCCTCTGGAGCATCTTTATGTCCTCATTGTCCACGGGAATGGTACTGGAGGATTGGAGGGAGGTGAATGTTGCTCCCTTGTTCAAAAAAGGTAGTAGGGATAGTCCGGATAATTATAGATCAGTGAGCCTTATGTCTGTGGTGGGAAAGCTATTGGAAAATATTCTTAGAGATTGGATCTATGGGCATTTAGAGAATCATGGTCTGATCAGGGACAGTCAGCATGGCTTTGTGAAGGGCAGACCGTATCTAACAAGCCTGTTAGGGTTCGTTGAGGACGTGACCAGGCATATAGATGATGGTAGTGCACTGTATATGATCTTCATGGATTTTAGTAAGGCATTTGATAAGGTTCCACATGGTAGGCATATTCAGAACGTCAGAAGGCATGGGATCCAGGGAAGTTTGCCCAAGTGGATTTAGAATTGACTTGCCTTCAGAAAGCAGAGGGTCATGGTGGAGGGAGTACATTTGGATTGGAGGGTTGTGACTAGTGGTGTCCCACAAGGATCTGTTCTGGGACCCCTACTTTTCGTGATTTTTATTAACGACTTGGATGTGGGTGTAGAGGGGTGGGTTGTCAAGTTTGCAGATGACACAAAGGTTGGTAGTATTGTGGATAGTGTTGAGGATTGTCAAAGATTGCAGAGAGACATTGATAGGATGCAGAAGTGGGTTGAGAAGTGGCAGAAGGAGTTCAACCCCGAGAAGTGTGAGGTAGTACACTTTAGAAGGACAAACTCCAAGGCCAAGTAAATGGCAGGATAGTTGGTAGTGTGGAGGAGCAGAGGGATCTGGGGGTCCATGTCTACAGATCTCTGAAAGTTGCCTCACAGGTAGATAGGGTAGTTAAGAAAGCTTATGGGGTGTTAGCTTTCATAAGTTGAGGGATAGAGTTTAAGAGTTGCAAGGTAATGATGCAGCTCTACAAAACTCTGGTTAGGCCACACTTGGAGTATTGTGTCCAGTTCTGGTCGCCTCACTATAGGAAGGTTGTAGAAGCATTAGAAAGAGTACAGAGGAGATTTACCAGGATACTGCCTGGTTTAGAGGGTATGCATTATGATCAGAGATTAAGGGAACTAGGGCTTTACTCTTTTGAGAGATGGAGGATGAGAGGAGACATGATAGAGGTATACAAGATATTAAAAGGAATAGATAGCGTGGACAGTCAGCGCCTCTTCCCCAGGACACCACTGCTCAATACAAGAGGATATGGCTTTAAGGTAAGGGGTGGGAAGTTCAAGGGGAATATTAGAGGAAGGTTTTTTTACTCAGAGAGTGGTTGGTACGTGGAATGCACTGCCTGAGTCTGTGGTGGAGGCAGATACACCACAGTGAAATTTAAGAGACTACTAGACAGGTATATGGAGGAATTTAAGGTGGAGGGTTATATGGGAGGCAGGGTTTAAGGGTCAGCACAACATTGTAGGCCGAAGGGCCTGTACTGTGCTGTATTGTTCTATGCTCTATGACATCAGAGATATCCTCCTTCTCTAAAGAATGGGGTTTTCCTCCCAGTACTATTGACTCTGCCCTCACACACATCTCCTCCATTACCTGTACATCGTATTCACCCTGTCTTCTAGCTGCCATAATAGTGACAGAGTTCCTCTTGTCCTTACCTGCCACCCCATCAGCCTCCACATCCAACAGATTATCCTCCGCACCGTCTGCCATCTCCAAGGGGACCCTACCACTAAAATATCTTTACCACCACTTTTCTGCCACCTCTGTCATTCCCTTATCTATTTGTTCCTCCCCTCTAATCTCACTCTAACCACTTATTGGTACAATCAGCCTAAGTTCTGCATTTGCCCATACACCTCCTTCCTCCTCTCCATTCAGTCTTTCCAGGTGAGGAAAACTTCACCTGTGAATCTGCTTGGGTCATCTATTGTGTCCAGTCCTCTCCTACATTGTTGAGACTCATCATAAATTGGGGGACAACTTTGTCGAGGATTTCTGCACCATCCACCACAAGCAGGACTTCCTAGAACCCTAACATTTTAATTCCCATTCCCAATTCCATTCTGATGTGTTGATCCATTCCATTCTTGTGTGAAGATAAGGCCACCCTCAGGATGCAGGAGCAACACCCTATATTCTGTCTGGGTACTTTCCAACCTGATGGTTTGAATGTCAATTTCTCCTGGCGAACAAGTTCTGTCCCCCTGCCATTCCCCAATTTGGGTTTTGGCTTATTCTCACCTGCCTATTACTTCCTCCCAGTCCCTTTCTCCTTCCCTTTCTTCTGTTGTCAACTCTCCTCTCCTATCAGATCTTTTCTTCTCCCGTTCTTGAGCTTTCCCATCCACCTGGTCTAACAAATCACCTTCCTGCTTGCCTCTTTCCCCTCCCTTCACCTTTTTATTCAGGCATCTCCCTCTCTTCCTTCTCAGTCCTCAAGGGTCTCAGCCCACAACATCCACATTTTTCCAGCCGGAGGTTATGAGTTCCTCCATCACTTTTTTTCTGAACATTAGAACATTAGGAAGTTTTTGACAAGAACAGGCCATTCAGCCCAACAAAGCTTACCAAATTCTTCTTCATCTAGTGTGTTGAGATAACTATTGAGTTTAGATTTGAAAGTCTCTAAGGCACTACTCTTAACTGCACAACTAGGTAGTTTCTTCCTTGTGTCCACTACTTGCTATGTAAAGAAAAGCTTCCTGATATTAGTCTGAAATATCTCCTTAACCAATCTCCACCAATGGCCACATGTCCTTGATGGATTAATTTTGAATTAGCAGCAGGCACTGACTTTACTTATACCCTTAATGATTTTGAACACTTCTATCATGTCTCCTCTCACTCTACGTCTACTTAGGTAAAAAAAGATTTAATCCTTCTTCATACCTCATACCCCTGCAGACCTGGAATGAGTCTAGTCATCCTTCTCTGGACTCTTTCCAGTGTTTCACATCCCTCACAGAATATAGAGACCGAAATTGTACACAGTATTCAAGGTGTGGCTTCACACATGCATTTATACAGTTTAAGGATAATGTCTCTTGACTTGAACTCCACTGAATGCATTATACAACCCGGCCTTCCTAACAACTTCTGTGCATTGCCTAAATGTTGAATAGTGATGTGTCTACCAGGACACCCAAATCCCTCACACAATATGCTTTCTAACTCAAGACCCCCATTGAATATTTATATTTAATATTTCTATTTCCCATATTTAATACTTTACATTTACTTACATTAAATTTCATCTGCCATTTTTTTTGCTCACAGCTGGATTTTGTTTAGATCAAATTGTATTAATTCTGCAACCTGCGTGCTCTCAGCCCATTTCCCCTAATGTTGTGTCATTGGAAAACTTCACTAGTTTATTTGTTATTTGTTTATCCATAGAACCATAGAACATTACAGCACAGAAACAGGCCTTTTGGTCCTTGTTGGCTGTGCCAAACCATTTTTCTGCCTAGTCCCACTGACCTGCACCTGAACTATATCCCTCCATACACCTCTCATCCATGTACCTGTCCAAGTTTTTCTTAAATGTTAAAAATGAGCCCACATTTAACACTTCATCTAACAGCTCATTCCACACTCCCACCACTCTCTGTGTGAAGAATCCCCCATAATGTTCCCTTTAAACTTTTCCCCCTTCACGTTTAACTATGTCCTCTGGGTTTTCTTTCTCCCCCTAGCCTTAGTGGAAAAAGTCTGCTTGCATTCACTTTATCTATACCCATCATAATTTTATATACCTCTATCAAATCATTAATGCAAATTAAAAACAGCAGCAGCCTCAGAACCGATCCCTGCAGAACCCCATTTTAACATATTCTAGCTGTGAAAATGATCCTCCCTCCATAACACTCTGTTTTCTGTTTTTGAGCCAATTTTGTGCCCATTCACACATTTTGCCCTGAATCCCTACCTCCTGTAATTTGATTATTAACTTCTCATGGGGTATCTTGCCAAAAGCCTTCTGAGAGTCCAAGTAAATGATATCAACCACTCTATTGTCATTAGAAATTTTAGTTGACTCTCCATAGAACTCCAGCATAATTTCCCCTTTCTGAATCCATGCAGGCTTTCTGCTAATATATCTTTTTATCATCTGCTTTTCTATCTCATTCTTTAATATTGTTTCCATCATCTTGCCTCTGATACATGTTAACCTTACTGGTCTATAGTCATCAGGGTCAGGACAGGCACCCTTCTTATATACTGGGTCAATGTAAGCCCATTTCCAGACCTTGGGGATCTCACCAGAATTAGATGACTTTTGAAATATATAATCACAAAGCTCAGCTGAGGCCAGCTCAGGGCCACCCATGTTCGAACGGCTGTGGAAAAGATGCCAGACGAAGATTGATCCAAACCCGGCTCCTGAATGGGTAGACTCATGTCTACCCCTTCCAGGCCACAGTTTATCGTGAATCAAGCCATCTTTGACAAAAACAATTAGATGTGTGAAGAGAACAACACCTGCCATCCAAAACAATAACATTTTTCTCTGCATTTACTGACATATTGCTAACATCTTCACTAAATATGAGTTAAGAGTATCCGCTATGTCCTTCCCTGCATAATTTAACACCCTACTATTATTCCTAATACACTTAACTTCCTCCTTGATATATCTTTTTCTACTAAAGTATTGAAAAAAATCTTCTTGGGTTCAATCTCAGCATTATCAACAATATCCTTCTTAAACTGCCTTTTAGCAAATTGAATTTCCCTCTCATATAGCTGCCCTACCATTAATATCATTACTATTTTTCTGTTTTGTTATATGGCTGCCTTTTCTTCAATAATATATATATATATATATATATATATATATATATATTTCTTCACCCATGTAGTTGATCTATTGTTTTTATTGCTGCTCCTGACCCTGAACTTGAACATTCCCTGCACTAAATTTACATAAATTTTAATTGACCCCAGTGTTTCTCAGCTGACTCAATGTCAAGCAGTTCCTTCCAGTTTAACTTCTGAAGTCTTTGCTGTATCTGCACAAATTTGGCCTTTCTGAAATTCAATTTAATGGCTTTAGTTTTTACTGATATACTCTCCCAAAAAACTTCGAGATTAATGATATTATGATCTCTTGTTCCTAAAGACTCAACAACCTCTGTACTCAAAATTTCATCCTGATTATTACAGACTATCAAATAGAGACAGTCCTCCCCTCTTGTTGGTGCACTTACATATTGGGTCAAAAAACAATTATTCAACAACTCAGTGAATTCACTTTCCTGTAATCCATAAATCACTGTGTTTTCCCACTCAATATTTGGGAAATTAAAGTCACCCGTAATTATAACATCTCCTTCAGAATTTGCTTTTTTAACTATTACAAACAAGTTGTTTAATAAAATCACTATTAACATTAGGGGTTCTATAACATCCACCCATTCCTTTATCCTTATAGCTTTCTGTATTCATCCAGATATCTTCTCTCAGTTTCGCTTCATCTCTTCCCATAAGCAGCCTCATGTTTGTGTGTTGCTTTCAATTTGCAGTATCTGCAGATTTTCTCATGTTTGTTAATCCATAGTTGCCTTAAATGCCTTCAAACATCCATTACATGTTCCATTAGCTTGTGTGAAATGCCAGTTGCTTGGTATCGCTCACATTATACCACCTGCCCTAATTCCTCATTGTATGAAGGTAGGTAAAATGATGTAAATTGGCTCCAATGGTGCGACATCACCAGGTAGAGTCCAATTATTTTTTTAAATTAATTTTTTATGCATTTCTACAATTACTACAACAAAAACCCAACTACAAAATAAAGATTAATACAGTGCAAGATAAACATACAATAATATGGTTCAAAATAATGATGAAAAGCACACAAAATAAAGTCATATAAAGTTAATATCCTCCCCCCCCCCACAGAAAAAGAACTCCAGACCAACCACTGCAAGATGTAGGAAATATAAATCGGAGCATTCAAACCCCCAAAACTGTAAATGAAAATAAGAACAAAAGACAATAATACCTACTACCAAAGAAATAAAAAAAAGCTGAAAGTAAGGGACTGAAAAAAAGATCTAAACAGGATATAATATCATTAAGCCATTGAGCATGAGTGGGTGGGGCAACATCTCTCCACCTAAGAAGAATTAAACATCTAGCCAAAAGAGAAGCAAAAGATAATGTTTGACGTTTAGTTGGACTCAGATGTATATCCACCTCACCCAAGGTACCAAAAAGAGCAATCAGAGGGTTAGGTTCTAAGTGGCGATTAAGAATATGGGATAAGGTTAAGAAAACTTCTCTCCAAAATTTCTCGAAATTAGGACAGGTCCAGTACATATGAATAAGAGAAGCCTCGCCACTTTTACACTTAACACAAACAGGACTAATGTTAGGGTAAAATTGGGACAATTTAGATTTGGACATGTGAGCCTGATGTACAATCTTAAACTGTAAAAGACACAAAGAGAGGTTGAATTAACTGACTTGAGAATTGAGTCACAAACTGCATCAGATAAAGAAACACTTAAGTCATGCTCCCAAGCCATTATAATTTTATTAAAGGTGGCACACTGTAGGGGCACTAATTTATCATGAATAAAAGATATTAAGCCTTTACCCAGTGGATTAATAGAAAGAAACAGGTCCACAACATTTTTCTCAGGCATCGCAGGAAAGTTGGGTAATAAAGGATTAATGAATTGTCTAATTTGAAGGTACCTAAAGAAATGGGTAGATTGAACTTAGCAGAAAGTTGTTGAAAAGTTGCAAAATGATTATCAATGAAAAGATCTTCAAAATGCCTAATACCCTTTCTATACCAATCATGAAATGTTGAATCATGCATAAAAGGTAAAAAAAGATGATTTTTCAACATAGTACTAGAAAGGGAGAAACCATGAAGACCATTAAATTTTCTAAACTGGACCCATAGTCTCAGAGTATGTCTAATAAGAGGATTAACAGTTACTCTAGGCAAGTGACTAGGGAGTGCAGATCCAAGAAGTGCAGAAATAGAGAGATCCTTAGTGGAGACTGGCTATGAAAAAAAGACCAGAAAGTTAGACAGCTAATATTAGCTGCCCAGTAGTATAGACAGAAGTTAGGTAAAGCAATGCCACCTTCATTTTTAGATTTTTGGAGGTAAGCTTTATTAAGTCTAGAGCACTTACCCTTCCATAGATAGGACAAAATAATAGAGTCTAAGGAATTGAAAAAAGTTTTATAAATAAAAATGGGAATAGATTGAAATAAGTATAAAAACTTAGGAAGGATGTACATTTTAATAACATTAACACAATCTACCAGAGACATAGATAAGGGTGACCATTGGGACAAACTCTGTTTTGTAGAATTCAAAAGATTGGCAAAATTTTCACAAAAAAGATCCTTGAAATTCTTTAGAACTGTAATACCAAGATAAGTAAATTGATTATTAACTACTTTAAAAGGGAGGTTGCGAAATGCTAATGCTTGTGCTTCTTTATTAATTAGAAAAAGTTCACTCTTGTGTAGGTTAAGTTTATAGCCAGAAAACTGGCTGAACTGATCAAGCAGTAAAAACATTGGGGGTAAGGATAGATTTGATAGAAAAATTAATAAATTGTCAACATAAAGAGAAACTTTATGCTCAACACCCCCCTCCAGATCCCCGTCAGTTCAGGACAGCTTCGAAATGCAATCGCTAGTGACTCTATAGCCAAATCAAAAAGGAAGGGACTTAAAGGGCATCCTTGATGGGTGCCACATTTAAGGCTAAACGACTGGGATTGCTGAGAGTTAGTCAGAACCGAAGCAGTAGGACATGGGTATAACAATTTGATCCAAGAAATAAAACGTTGACCGAGATCAAATTTTCCTAAAACCGCAAAAAGGTAATTTCACTCTACACAATCAAACACTTTCTCTGCATCAAGAGAAATAACGCATTCAGGAGTCCCAATTGAAGGTGAGTATAAAATGTTGAATAAACGCCGTATATTAAAAAAGGGAAGGCGATTTTTAATAAAACCAGTTTGGTCATCAGAAATAACAGAAGGTATAATATTTTCTAATCTGTGGGCCAAAACTTTGGCCAAAATTTTAACATCAACATTTAACAAAGAAATCGACCTATAAGAGGAGCACTCTGTTGGATTTTTAGCTTTTTTGGGTGGAAGGATAATACATGCCTCATTAAATGATGGTGGCAATTTACCATGTTTAAACAAATCAGGTAGAACAGAAAATAACTGAGATGAAAGAAGTGAGGAAAATGATTTATAAAATTCTGCAGAAAACCCATCAGATCCAGGAGATTTGCCCAACAACAGTGCAGAAATGGAAAAAGATACTTCTTCTAGTGATATTGGCTTATTAGGTTTTGCTGTAAAGTCAGATGAGAGTGAAGGAATATTCAAACTATTTTAAAAAAGGTCAACAGAAATATTATCATTCAAAGATTTTGAGGTGTAATGCCAGGAATAAAAATCCTTGAATGAGTCATTAATTTCAGAATGATTCAATGTAATATCCCCATTCTCCTTTTGAATCTTTATAATATGTTGTTTAGCTTTAGAGCGTCTCAACTGATTAACTAGAAACGTACTAGATTTATCACCATGAATATAAAAGTGGCTCTTACTTTCAAGAAGTTGACGTTCAACTGGTTGAGTGGAGAGAAGATCAAATTTAATTTGGAGTCCTACACGCTTCTTGTACAATTCAGGGTTTTTAGTCTGAGCATATAGTTGATCTACTTCACTGTAAATAAAATTATTTGACCCCTCAGATATGCTTTCATAGCATCCCAGACAATCTGGGATGAAATTTCAGATGATGTATTGGTGTTTAGGAAAAAAGTTATCTGATCCTTCATAAATTTTACAAAATCATCATCTGATAGCAACATCACATTAAAATGCCAATGTTTATTAATTTGAGGGAGAGCAGGAAGATTTAAAGACAAAGTAACTGGAGCATGATCCGAGATCAATATACTCTGATAATCACAAGAGTGAACAAATGAAATAAGTTGATTATCAATTAAAAAATAATCAATTCTAGTGAAAGTATGATGGACATGTGAAAAAAAGGAATAATCTCTCTCAGTAGGATGAAAAAAAATGCCATACATTGGAGATACCATAGTTAGAAAGAAAAGAATGAATAGCTAATGCAGATTTAATAGGTAATCTAGGAACAGAGGACGATCAATCCAAAGCTGGATCTAACCAACAGTTAAAGCCACCGCCCAGTATAAGAGAATATAGATTCAGATCCGGTAATGAGGAAAATAAACGTTCAAAAAAGTTCACATCATCTGAATTGGGAGCATACAAATTAGCTAATACTACCTTAGTGTTATATAATTTGCCAGAAACAATAACAAAACGGCCATTTGTATCAGATATCTTACTGTGGAGTTCAAAAGGAATATTCGGATTGATAAGGATAGAAACCCTCCTGGCTTTGACCGGGAAGGAGGAATGATAATGCTGACCCACCCACCTTGACATAAGATGAGAATTATTGAAACTACGAATATGAGTTTCTTGCAGGAAAGCAATGTCAGCTTTAAGTTGCTTAAGATGGGAGAAGACCTTCCTTCTTTTAACAGGATGATTCAATCCCTTTACATTCCAGCTTATAAATTTCAATAGACTAGCCATTATCAATTGTTAAAAAAATAAAAGGTAGTAGGCATAGATAGGGTCAAACATTCAAATAACAGTTTAGGAGCAAAAATATAAATCAATAAAATCAGGACAAAAAAAGTCCTGAATAACAAGGAAAAGCAAAAAAAAGCATTAAGTAGTGTTGGCACTGGAGAACCCACCCCACCCTCAAATCCCAAAACTAGGTGGCTACTCAACAAAGCAGCTAGCTCTACAAGAAAAAAGACACCCCAAAAACCGACTTCATTTCGTAACATTAACATAGGCTCCGTTTAAATAATATAGCGAAAACTAGCTAACTTATGCAATGCAAATCAAGATTACAGATAAAAAGAAACAATACCATAAAAAAAACTTAATACGGAATAATAATCGAAAAATAATCTACCCGTGAGAAACTATAAAAAAATGAAAGAAAATAAAAGTAAATTTAAAAAAAAAACAAAGGGAAATAAACAGAGAAGAAAAATTTTATATATAAAAATGTACTTATCAGCCATTTTAAAAAAGCAAATCTGATGCAATAAATTGGCAGGGAGACCTTCAATAAAACTCTAAGCCTCCCAAACCAACTGAAACCATTTGTGGTTCTCAGTAGTTAAAGATATTTGAAAGTGGACTAGTTTACGCAAATAAAATCTGAGTCCGCAAAAAGGCTTTTTTTTTGGAAAGTACTTCTCAGCCATTTTAGAAAGTCTAACTGAGTCCGAAGAAGTCGAAATGGCTGGGAGACCTTCAATAAACTTCTGAGCCTCCTTGACCAACTTGAACCATTTATAGTCCCCAACAGAAAGAGTAATTCAGAGATCAGCAAGATTACAGAGGGAAGGTTTGAGTCCACGATTAAAGAATTCTTTCATAACACCTTTGAACTCGGCGCACATCTTCAAAACCTGAGGGGCATAGTCTTCAACGATACGAATGGTGTTACCTTGGTAATCCAACTTACCTCTCCGGCGTGCCTCCATGATCAGAACGTTGTTCACCTGATATCGATGAAAACAGAGAATTATTGGACGTGGCCTAGAACCCAGGACAACTCGAGGAATGAATATCCTAGGGGCTCTCTCTAACTCAGGTGAAGTCGGAAGAATTTCTTTCCCAAAAATCTCACAAAGTAAAGAAGAGAAAAATTCAATGGGAGATCCCCTTTCTATGGCCTCTGGCAAACTGAAAATTTGTAGATTATAACGTCTGCTCCGATTTTCAAGATCCATCATTTTGAAAGTAAGTTTGCTGTTTTGCTCCGTCAAATTGGAGCAGACAGCTTCCAGCCACTGAAGTTTTAAATCTTTGGAAGTTAAGTCGATGTGAGATAAAAGTTCGGCATGTTCATTCACTCTAGCATTAATCTGATCCAATTTTGACTCTAACGAACTGATAGAAGACCTAAATTCAGACTTGATATCAGTTAGAATGTCTTGTCGATTCTGTTCCAGGACAGAGAGAATCTCGGCACACAGAGACGTAGAGGCTTCTTTTTTCCCAGATTTAGGAATTTTTGTAGCCATTGTGAGATAAGCAGGCAGATGAGAAAGGCAAAAAAATTAACAAACTGAAATTAAAAAAAGGGAGAAACATAGTGCGAAGGTAAGAAATGTAATGGAGCATAAGTTTTAAGTGACTAAACTCTTGAGTATTCCATAGCTTCGACTAGTATTCAGGAAGTTTCTATATAGTTGCACATCAAGCTTAATAGCTACGTACACACACATAACACAAAATGCTCAGAATACAAAGTAATGCATTCAGCTGAAAAAAAGTGTACTGTTCAATTTTGCTCGAGTACTCTGTGCTAACTTGACACAAACCTTTTAATTTTACTTATCATCTGATTTAGAGTTGACTGCAACAAATTCTTTGAGACTGCTACTAAAGATAGAGGTCTTACCTTAAGTAATATCACCATTTGACATAATAGACTTCAGCATTTTCAAGGAAAAAGAAAGCAGTTATAATGTAAATGTATGTGGTAAGTTCCAGAATTCAGCTTGATCTTGAAAAGTCCGTTGTTCTGACTAGTATTCATTCCGTCTCTATACACTTGCACATCAATCTGAGTAGTTATGTACACATTCATAACACAAATACTCAGAATAGAAAGTAATGTATTCAGCTCAGAAGAGTATAAATAAAGCTGAAGGCAGTTCGAATGTAAATGCTATGTGGTAGGTTCCAGAATTCAGCTTTATCTTGAGTAGTCCATGGTTCTGACTAGCATTCTTGCTGTATCTATACTGTAACACCTCAAGCTCAATAGTTATGTACACATACATAACACAAAATGCTCAGAATAGAAAGTAATGTATTCAGCTCAAAGGAGTCTACTGTTCAATTTTGCTCAAATGTAATGAGTGTTAACTTGATATAAAGCATTTACCCCTGCTTACGTATGACTTAGAGTTGTCTACCAATGTTATGAGAGTGCTAATAAATTAAGAGAAGTTACCTTAAGTAATATCTCCATTTCCATATAATAGACTTCAACTTTTTCGAAGAGATATTGCAGACTACTCTATCAAGTTACCATAGAGTAGTATTCAGCAACATTCAACTCTACACTCTATTGAGCTGAATGCATTACTTTCTATTCTATGGATTATGAGTTAGGTATGTGTACATAACTACTCAGGGTGAGTTGGAACTGTATAGATATTGCATGTATACTACTCAGAGCCTTGGAATACTCAAATGCAAGCTGAATTCTGGAACTTACCACATTGCAGTTCGATGGAACAGCCAATATCTTTGTTTAGCTTTGGAAGTGCTAATATTCTATTATGTTCAAAAGGTGATACTACTGAAAGTAACTTCTCGCACTATAGTAGCACACTCATAAAATTGGTTGCGGACATCTCTAAATCATATGCTAAGTAAAATAATAAGTTTACATCAGCTTGGCACATCGCAGTTTTCAACAAATTTCAAATCTACAATCTTCTGAGCTGAATGCATTACTTTCTATTCTATGAATTCTGAGTTAATGCTGTGTGCATAACCTCTCAGGGTTTGTTGGAACTGTATCGCATGTATACTACTCAGAGCCATGGAATACTCAAATGAAAGCTTTATTCAGTAAACTACTTCATAACATTTAGAGTGGAACATCCAATGTCTTGTTTTAGTTCTGTGAACGCTAATGTTCCATTGTATAAAAAATGGTGATGATACTGAAAGTAACTTCTGTCACTTTAGTAGCACACTCATAAAATTGGTAGCAGACATCTCTAAATCATATACTAAGTATAATTAAATGGTTTACAACAAGTTCGCACACAGCAGTTTTCAGCAAAATTCAAATCTGTACTCTTTTGTGCTGAATATATTACTTTCTATTCTATGAATTCTGAGTTAAGGATGTGTACATAACTACTCAGGGTTAGTTGGAACTGTATAGATATTGTATGTATACTACTCAAAGCCATGGAATACTCAAAGGCAAGCTGAATTCGGGAACCTACATCATAACATTTAGAGTATAACAGCCAATATCTTTGTTTAGTTCTATAAACGCTAATGTTCCATTATGTACAAAAGGTGATGTTACTGACAGTAACTTCTTGAACATTGGTAGCACACTCATAAAATAGGTTGCAGACTACAATAAGTCATATGGTAAGTAAAATAATAGTATTTACATCAACTTACCACATAGTAGTTTTTAGCAAAATTCAACTCTTCACTCAATTGAGCTGAATGCATTACTTTCTGTTCTGTGCATTTTGAATTATGGATGTGTACATAACTACTCAGGCTTAGTTGGAACTGTATAGATATTGCATGTATACTACTCAGAGCCATGGAATACTCAAATGCAAGCTGAATTTGGGAGCCTACATCATAAGATTTAGAGTGGAACAGCCCATATCTCTGTTTAGCCTTGGAAGTGTTAATATTCTATTATGTACGAAAGGTGATACTACTAAAAGTAACTTCTCTCACTTTATTAGCACACTCTTAAAATTGGTTGCAGACATTTCTAAATCATATGCTAAGTATAATTAAATGGTTTACAAGTTCTAAAAACAGCAGTTTTCAGAAAAATTCAAATCTACACTCTTTTGAGCTGAATGCATTACTTTCTATTCTATGTATTTTGAGTTAAGGATGTGTACATAACATCTCAGGATTAGTTGGAATTCTATAGATATTCCATGCACGCAGCTCAGAGCCATGAAATACTCAAATGCAAGCTGAGTTCAGGAAACTACCTCATAACAGTTAGACTGGAACAACCAATGACTTCGTTTAGTGTTGTAAAGGCTAAAGTTCGTTTGTGTACAAACGGTGAAGTTACTGAAAGTAACTTCTCAAACTTCCGCTGCACTCTGATAAAATTGTTTGCAGACTGCACTAAGTCAGATGGTAAGAAAAATAATAAGGTTTACATCAAGTTACTACATAGTAGTTTTCAGCAAAATTCAACTGTACACTCTATTGAGCTGAATGCATTACTTTCTAACCTATGCATTATGAGCTAAGGATGTGTACATAATTTCTCAGGGTGAGCTGGAACTGTATAGATATTGCATGCACACAGCTCAGAGCCATGGAATACTCAAATACAAGCTGAATTCAGGAACCTACATCATAACATTCAGAGAGGAACAGCCAGTATCTTGGCTTAGTTCTGTAAACACTAATGTCCCATTGTGTACAAAAGGTGATGTACTGAAAGTAACTTCTTTAACATTGTTAGCACACTCATCAAATGGGTTGCATACTACTCTAAATCATATGGTATGTAAAATAATAAGGTTTGCATCAAGTTAGAACATAGTAGTTTTCAGCAACATTCAACTCTACACTCTATTGAGATGAAAGCATTTCTTTCTATTCAATGCATTTTGAGTTAAGGATGTGTACATAACTACTCAGGGTGAGCTGGAACTGTATAGATATTGCATGCACACAGCTCAGAGCCATGGAATACTCAGATGCAAGCTCAGTTCAGGAAACTACCTCATAACATTTAGAGTGGAACAGCCAATATCTCTGTTTAGTTCTGTAAACACCAATGTTCTTCTGTGTACAAACGGTGAAGTTACTGAAAGTAACTGCTCGAACTTTGACAGCACACAGATAAAATTGTTTGTAGACTGCTCTAAGTCAGATGGTAAGAAAGATAATAAGGTTTACATCAAGTTACTATATAGTAGTTTTCAGCAAAATTCAACTCTACACACTATTGAGCTGAATGCATTACTTTCTATTCTATGCATTATGAGTTAAGGATGTGTACATAATTTCTCAGGGAGAGCTGGAATTGTATAGATATTGCATGTATACTAGTCAGAGCCATGGAATACTCAAATGCAAAGCTGAATTCAGGAATCTACAAGATAACCTTCAGAAAGGAACAGCCAATATCTTTGTTTAGTTCTGTAAACACTAATGTTCCATTGCATTCAAAAGCTGATGTTACTGAAACTAACTTCTCGAACATTGGTAACACTCATAAAGTTGGTTGCATACTACCCTAAATCATATGGTAAGTAAAATAATAAGGTTTACATCAAGTTAGCACATAGTAGTTTTCAGCAACATTCAACTCTGCACACTATTGAGCTGAATGCATTACTTTCTATTCTATCCATTCTGAGTTAAGGATGTGTACATAACTACTCAGGGTGAGCTGGAACTGTATAGATATTGCATGTATACCACTCAGAGCTATGGAATACTCAATTGCAAGCTGAATTCTGGATTCTACAACATAACATTCAGAGAGGAACAACCAATATCCTTGTTTAGTTCTGTAAACGCTAATGTTCCATTGTGTACAAAGGTGATGTACTGAAAGTAACTTCTCGAACATTGGTAGCACACTCATAAAATTGGTTGCATATGACTCTAAATCATATAGTAAGTAAAATAATAATGTTGACACTAAGTTAGCACATAGTAGTTTTCAGCAAAATTCAACTATACAATCACAGAAGAACATAAGAGATAGGAGCTGGAGTAGTGCAATTGGTCGCTCAAGCCTGCTCCGCCATTCAACAAGATCATGGCTGATCCAATCTTAACTCTAGTTATCACTGAATCCCACAAGGCAACAGTGCCAACCAACAGGGCACCATGCCGCCCATTTTATTTTAGAATTCATCCCGCCCAAAGCCATGTGATCACCAGGGGAAAAAAAAACGATTTGTCAATTGAGGAGAAAAAATCTGGAAAATTCCCGTCCGACCCATCCAGGCTATCGAAAACTGGCCCAGGAGATCACATGGCTGATCTAAACCTAGCCTCATGTCCACTTACCTGCTCGCTCACCGTATCCCCTAATGCCATTTTTATCCAGGAAAATGTCTATCTTCTTTTTGAATTTATTGAGTGTAGTAGCTTCCACAGCTCTCTAGGGCAGTAAATTCCACAGCCCCACTACCATCTGAGTGAAGAAATTTCTCCTCATCTCAGTCCTGGAACTGCATCCCCTTATTTTAAGATTATGCCCCCTAGTCCTAGTTTCACCCATCATTGGGAACATTCTCCCCGCATCCACCCAATCAAGCCCCTTCACAATCTTATATGTTTCAATAAGATCGCCTCTCATTCTTCAGAACTCCAATGAGTAGAGTCCCAATCTACTCAACCTCTCATCATACATCAACCCACCCATCCACGGAATTAATCTAGCGAACCTTCTCTGCACTGCCTCGAGAGCTTAGTATGTCCTTTCTTAAATATGGACACCAGAACTGCACGCAGTACTCCAGGTGTGGTCTCACCAATACCCGGTACAACTGCAGTAAGGCCTCCCTGTTCTTATACTCCATCCCCCTAGCAATAAAAGCCAGCATTCCATTCGCCTTCTTGAACACCTGCTGTACTTGCATACTAACTTTTTGTGTTTCCTGCACCAGGACCCCCAGATCCCTTTGCACAGAAGCACTTTCCAGTTTCTCTCCATTTAAATAATAACTTGCTCTATTATTTTTCCTGCCAAAGTGCAAGACCTCACACTTGTCAGTATTATATTTCATCTGCCAAATGTCTGCCCAATCACTCAGCCTGTCCCCCTGCAGGGTTTCAATGTCCTCCGCACTCATTACACTCCCTCCCATCTTTGTGTCATCAGCAAACATCGATACGTTGCACTTAGTCCCTTTCTCCAAATCATTAATAAAGATTGTAAAGAGTTGGGGTCGCATCACCAACCCCTGTGAAACACCACTAGTCACCAGCTGCCAGTCTGAGAATAAACCATTTATCCCAACCCTCTGTTTTCTGTTAGAAAGCCAATCCTCCACCCATGCCAGAATATTATCCCCAATCCCATGATTTTTTACTTTAAGTAATAATCTTTTTAAAATGCCTTTTGGAAGTCCAAATACACCACATCCACTGGTTCCCCTTTATCTACCCTATATGTTATGTCCTCAAAGAACTCCAACAAATTTGTCAAACATGACTTCCCTTTTGTAAAGCCATGCTGACTTTGTCCTATTAAGCTCTGTTTATCCAGATGCCCTTTTACTATTTCCTTAATTACTGATTCCAACATTTTGCCAACCACAGATGTTAGGCTAACTGGCCTATAATTCCCAGCCTACTGTCTATTGTCCTTTTTAAATAAAGGTGTTACATTAGCATTTTTCCAATCTGCCGGGACCATTGCCGAGTCCAGCGAGTTTTGAAAAGTTATCACTAATGCATCCACAATCCCAAACACCACTTCCCTTAAGACCCTAGGATGCAAGCCATCCGGTCTAGGGGATTTATCCACCTTCAGTCCCATTAATTTATCAAGTATCATTTCCTTGGTGATTTCAATCGTAGTTAGCTTCTCTCACCCTAGAGCCCCCTGTTTATCCAGTGTTGGGATATTTTGAGTGTCCTCTACTGTAAAAACTGTTACAAAATATTTGTTCAGCGTTTCCGCCATCTCCATGTCCCCTACCATTAATTTCCCGGTCTCATCTTCTAGGGGACCAACATTTACTTTAGCCACCCTTTTTCTTTATAAAAACTATAAAAACTATAAAAACTCTTACTATCTGCTTTTATGTTTTTCACCAATTTACTTTCATAATCTATCTTCCCCTTCTTAATCAATCTTTTTGTTATTTGCTGCTGATCTTTAAAAGCTTCTCGATCTTCCCACTAGATTCCCACTAGATTTAGCTACCTTATATAACTTTCTTTTTAGTCATATACTTTGCTTTATTTCTTTACTTGGCCACGGATAACTATTTTTTCTTTTACACCCTTTTTTCTTCGTTGGAATATATTTTTCTTGATAGTTGTAAAATAGCTCCTTAAGTATACACCACTGATCAAGTACCGATCTACCCTTTAATCTATTTTCCCAAACCATCTTAAGCAATTCCGCTCTCATACCATCATAGTCTCCTTTATTTAAGCTCAGTACGCTTGTTTGAGATCCAACCCTCTCATCCTCTAATTGAATATAGAATTCAACTATGTTATGGTCACTCATTCCAAGGGGATCCTTTACTAGGACATTTTTTATTAGTCCTGTCTCATTACACAGGACCAGATCTAAGACTGCTTGCCCCCTTGTCGGCTCAGTAACGCATTGTTCAAGGAACCCATCCCGTATACACTCAATAAATTCTTCTTCAAGGCTGCCGTGTCCAACTTGATTAGTCCAGTCAATATCAAAGTTAAAATCCCCCATAATTATAGCTGTTCCCTTATTACAAGCCCCAACTACTTCCTGATTTATGCTCCGACCAACTGAGTTACAGCTGTTTGGAGGGCTATAGACTACTCGCACCACTACTTTTTACTCTTCACTATTTCTTATTTCTACCCAAATTGTTTTGTTATCCTGATCCTTTGAGCCAATATCATTTTGCTTTATTGCAGTGATTTCTTGCTTTATTAACACAGCCACCCCACCTCCTTTTCCTTTTTTTGCCTGTCTCTCCTAATTGTCGAATACCCTTGTATGTTTAATTCCCAGTTCTGGTCACCTTGCAACCATGTTTCCATAATTGCCACAATATCATAACCATACATAATTATTTGTACTATCAACTCATCAATTTTATTCCTACTACTATGTGCATTCAAATAAAGGACTTTGAAATATGTTTGACACTTATTTCCTACCTTTTCCTTCTGTACAACTTTACGCTTATCTCCATACATTCTTTCCCCTCCTGACACACTCTGTCTTTTTATTCCTCCACTATTCTATGCATTATGAGTTAAGGATGTGTACATAACTACTCAGGGTGAGCTGGAACTGTATAGATATTGCATGTATACCACTCAGAGCTATGGAATACTCAAACACAAGCTGAATTCAGGATTCTACAACGTAACATTCAGAGCGGAACAGCCAGTATCTTTGCTTAGTTCTGTAAACGCTAATGTTCCATTGTGTATAAAAGGTGATGTACTGAATGTAACTTCTCGAACATTGGCAGCACACTCATATAATTGGTTGCATACAACTCTAAATCATATAGTAAGTAAAATAATAATGGTTACATCAAGTTAGTGTTGTGGTTTTTCATGCCTCACAAATGACCAGGAGATGCAGAAGATTCTTCAAGAAGGGTTAAACTTTAATTTGCAAATCAAAGCTGAGACAGTCATTGAGTTAGTCGCTGATTGCCCACCAACCCCGGACACAGCATTTTTTATAACCATATAACCATATAACAATCACAGCATGGAAACAGGCCATCTTGGCCCTCCTAGTCCGTGGCGAACTCTTAATCTCACCTAGTCCCACCTCCACGCACTCAGCCCATAACCCTCCACTCCTTTCCTGTCCATATACCTATCCAATTTTACCTTAAATGACACAACTGAACTGGCCTCTACTACTTCTACAGGAAGCTCATTCCACACAGCTATCACTCTCTGAGTAAAGAAATACCCCCTCGTGTTTCCCTTAAACTTTTGCCCCCAACTCTCAAATCATGTCCTCTCGTTTGAATCTCCCCTACTCTCAATGGAAACAGCCTATTCACGTCAACTCTATCTATCCCTCTCAAAATTTTAAATACCTTGATCAAATCCCCCCTCAACCTTCTACGCTCCAATGAATAGAGACCTAACTTGTTCAACCTTTCTCTGTAACTTAAGTGCTGAAACCCAGGTAACATCCTAGTAAATCTTCTCTGCACTCTCTCTAATTTATTGATATCTTTCCTATAATTCGGTGACCAGAATATTCCAAATATTCCAAATTTGGCCTTACCAATTCCTTGTACAATTTTAACATTACATCCCAACTTCTGTACTCAATGCTCTGATTTATAAAGGCCAGCGTTCCAAAAGCCTTCTTCACCACCCTATCTACATGAGACTCCACCTTCAGGGAACTATGCACTGTTATTCCTAGATCTCTCTGTTCCACTGTATTCCTCAATGCCCTTCCATTTACCCAGTATGTTCTATTTGGATTATTCCTGCCAAAATGTAGAACCTCACACTTCTCAGCATTAAACTCCATCTGCCAACATTCAGCCCATTCTTCTAACCAGCATAAATCTCCCTGCAAGCTTTGAAAACCCACCTCATTATCCACAACACCTCCTACCTTAGTATCATCGGCATACTTACTAATCCAATTAGTCATCCAGATCATTTATGTATACTACAAACAACATTGGGCCCAAAACAGATCCCTGAGGCACCCCGCTAGTCACCGGCCTCCATCCCGATAAACAATTATCCACCACTACTCTCTGGCATCTCCCATCTAGCCACAGTTGAATCGATTTTATTACTCCAGCATTAATACCTAACAACTGAACCGTCTTAACTAACCTTCCATGTGGAACTTTGTCAAAGGCCTTGCTGAAGTCCATATAGACTACATCCACTGCCTTATATCAATCTCCTGGTCCTGTTTCACATGTACCACACGTATGCCCCATTGACTTAATCATGTTCTAATCTACATCTCTTAGCTGCCTCTCATTAAAACACCATTATCTTCTACATTCTTAAGATTTCATTCTCCTACTAAATTGGGTACATACACAGCAAATAGCAAACTCAGAACTGAGCAAAA
The DNA here is from genome assembly GCF_030144855.1 of Hypanus sabinus. NCBI lineage: Eukaryota > Metazoa > Chordata > Chondrichthyes > Myliobatiformes > Dasyatidae > Hypanus > Hypanus sabinus. Next base: position 72,049,474 of record NC_082714.1, on the reverse strand, counting down.
TAATAGCAAACTCAGAACTGACCAATGTTCTAATCTACATCTCTTTAGCTACCTCTCATTAACACACCATTGTCTTTTATATTTTTAGGATACATGCATAGCAAATAGTAGTCTTAGGATTATGTGATTTAATTATGCTCTAATCTACATCTCTTTAGCTACTTCTCATTAACACACCATTGTCCTCTACATTCTAAGATTTCATTCTCCTACTAAATTGAGTACATGCATAGCAAATAGCAAGTTTCAAAACTGACTTCATAGTTTTGGTTACACAGCAAAATTTATACTTTTATACTCCAATATATCCCCCCTTTGAGACCCAGAGGATCTCACACAGAGAAAAGACTAAGAGTCCGTGCACAAAAGCCCAGAATAAACTCAAGCATTTATTCCCAAATCTCGGGTTAAACTATAATTTTCTGCGCCAAGACCTCATATTTTCTCGCTGTTACCCTGGGCTGCTGAGCCAAAAACCTTTCCCTTTGTACCTGAGACATGGAAGAAGACTCATAAGCCCTTACAATCTACGCCCACATTGTCGTTTTGCTCTTGTTCATCCTGCAGGTGTTGTAGGCTGTAACGATACATTTTCGGTGTTTCTTCCTCCACTAAGTAATTGCCACGAGCATCGGAAATTGTTTGATTGCAGCACGCACTACAAGAGACTTGAGACAAGGAAGAAAACAGCACAGCACAAGCGCACAGCTCAACAATACAATACTGACAGTTATTGCTATTTTAGTCAGCCATGCTCCCCATCCTCTGAGTCTACTTTCTAACCAATCAAAAAACTGATGTCCGAACCCTGCATTCTGTTTGACCTCCGTTAGCAGATTCTTTAATTTATTCATTGCTCTGGTGAAAGACCCTTCTGGGCTAGTATTGTTCGGTATGAAAGTGCAGCATTGTTCTCCAAACATTACACACACCCCTTTTTCTGCCAAAAGCCAATCCAGTACCTGTCTGTTTTGCCACGCCATCCTGCTAGTTGCATCCAGCTGTTGCCCTAAGGCCTCCAGTGCATCATCGATGTAATTGATGAATTATAGTATATATAGTTTATCCATTCAACATTTTTGCTTACCCCTATCACAGGTATGATAGCTTCCCGGCCTGCAGCAATCTCATTTTGTGCCTTGAATTCGTTAGGAATACCTCTCGGCTGTCCTATACTGTCAAGCCGGATTGTCGGGTCCGGGTCATATTGTCTCTTCTGCCGTAGCAGAGTCCGCTGCTCAGGGAAGTTAGCATTGGACTGTACTTCAGGGGACATTATAACTTCCTGAAGCAGCATGACACGCGTACATGTTCCAGCCCACCTGAGGGGGAGCGTAGATCTCAGACCTCCTTCCTGTCCACACAGCCACCAAGTGTCTGCTAATGGGATAGTCTGAGAGTCCATTGCACCCTCAGGAGGAGGGGAACCCGTCAAGTGTCTTTTACCTGGGGTTACATCCCATGCCTGAGTGCAGTTGCCTCGGAAATGGCCAACCGGGTGAGTGTCCACCCACATGAAACATTCATAATCCAGATGGTCCTGCATTATAAGCTGTTGCAGTGTAGGTGTCTGGCTTCTTTTATTTATAGCTCAGGGTCTGCTATAACTACAGTGATAGGCAAGCTTGTTTTGGTCAAACTGCGAGGACGCCTGATATAACATACACCAATATGGGCACATTGGTGCATTGTTCAGACAGTTTCGATAACAAGGATCAGTGTTAACACAAATCCTCCTGTGACAAGCCCTAACTGGAACTGAACATCATTGCTCACATTGTTCCCTGTGCTCTCTTCACCACCACGTGCAAGTGGAGGAGTTATAAGGCATGGGAACTACATGCTGAGTGGGGCTTTCCCTTGAGCACAGTTAACAATTCTGTCTCTTCATCATTCCTGCCGTGTAAGTTGCCCATTGATACCACTGATTAGTCCGTGTCTTTAACCATGGCGAGGAGGTAAGTGTTGTGCTCCTCTTACTTCTTTTCTGCAGGTTACTAGTCCCATTCCATATCTGCCCCACTAATGGTTCCCAAGTCTGCACTGGAGTATGTGGGTGCTTTGTCCCCAGGGGCACGGCTGGTCGTTCCCAGCTCATCCCCATTATCTGAAGAAGCCCTATTATCCACCACCACATCCTGAGGGTCTTGAGGCCCGTCCTCAGAATCAAAAAATTCCCTTACTAATTGACCGTCCACACTCCCAATGGGATCTTACCCGTTTCCATTCACTTCCACTAACCACACTCCCAATGGCCCCACCCCTTCACGTTTACTCGCACCGTCCACACTCCCAAAGGGTTCTTACACCTTTCCATTCACACCCACCACCCACACTCCCAATGGGACACTACCCCTTCACATTCACTCCCACATCCACACTCCCAATGGGATCTTACATCTTTCCATTCACTCCCACCACCCACACTCCCAATGTACCCCACCCTTTCCATTCACACCCACGACCCACACTCCCAATGGGACCCTACCTCTTCTCATTCACTCCCACCATCCACACTCTCAATGGGACGCCACCCCTTCTCATTCACTCCCACCGTCCACACTCACAATGTGATCACACACCTTCAGTCCCAACGTCCACTATCCCAATGGGACCCCAACCCTTCCCATTCACTCCCACCATCAACACTCCCAATAGGACCCAACCCCTTCCCATTCAATCCCACCGTCCACACTCCGAATGGGACCCCACCCCTTCCCATTCACTCCCACCGTCCACTCTCCCAATGGGACCCCACCCCTTACCCTTCACTCCCACCGTTTCCACTCCCAATAGACCCCTCCCCTTCCCGTTCACTGCCAGCACCAATGGTATCACTCTGCTTCCCATTCACTCCCACCAGCCACACTCCCAATGGGACCCCACCGCTTCGCATTCACTCCCACATTCCTCAATCCCAATGGGATCCCACCCCTTCCACTCCACTCCCACCGTCTACACTCACAATTGACCCCTCCCCTGCCCGTTCATTCCCACTGCCAATGAGATGCCTCCACTTCCCATTCACTCCCACCGTCCACACTCCCAATGCACCCCACCCCTTCCGATTCACTCCAACCGTCCACACTCCCAATAGACCCCAGCCCTTCTCATTCACTCCTGCCGTCCACACTCCCAGTGGACCCCAACCCTTCCCATTCACTCCCACTGTCCACACTCCCAATGCACCCCACCCCTTCCGATTCACTCCAACCGCCAACACTCCCAATAGACCCCAGCCCTTCTCATTCACTCCTGCCGTCCACACTCCCAGTGGACCCCAACCCTTCCCATTCACTCCCACTGTCCACACTCCCAATGGACCCCACCCCTTCCCATTCACTCCCACCACCCACACTCCCAATGTGACACTACCCCTTCTCATTCACTCTCACCGTCCACACTCCCAATGGGAACCCACCCCATCCCATTCACTCCCACCGTCCACACTCCCAATAGACCCCACCCCTTCTCATTCACTCCTGCCGTCCACACACCCAGTGGACCCCAACCCTTCCCATTCACTCCCACTGTCCACACTCCCAATGGACCCCACCCCTTCCCATTCACTCCCACTGTCCACACTCCCAATGGACCCCACCCCTTCCCGTTCAATCCCACTACCAATGGGATCCCTCCCCTTCCCGTTCACTCCCACCGGCCACACTCCCAATGGGACCCCACCCCTTCGCATTCACTTCCACCGTCCACACATGCAATGGGACCCCACCCCTTCCCATTCACTCCCACCGTCCACAATACCAATGGACTCCACCCCTTCCCATTCACTCCCACTGTCCACCCTCCCAATGGGAACCCACCACAACCCATTCTCTCCCACCGTCCACACTCCCAATGGACCCACCCCTTCCCATTCACTCCCACCTTCCTCACTTCCAATCAACCCCACCCCTTCAGGTTCACTCCCACCGTATACCCTACCAATGGGGTGCCAACCCCTTCTCACTCACTCCCACCGTCCACACTCCCAATGGGATCACACACCTTCACTCCCATCGTCCACTCTCCCAATGGGACCCCAACCCTTCCCATTGACTCCCACCGTCCACACTCCCAATGGGACCCAACCCCTTCGCATTCACTTCCACTGTGCACACTCCGAATGGGACCCCACCCCTTCCCATTCACTCCCACTGTCCACTCTCCCAATGGGACCCCACCCCTTCCCATTCACTCCCAACGTCCACACGCCCAATGGGACCCCAACCCTTCCCATTCACTCCCACCGTCCACACTCACAATGGGACACCACCCCTTCCCATTCACTCCCACCGTCCACACTCACAATGAGACCCCACCCCTTCCTATTCACTCCCACCATCCACCTTCACAATGGGACCCCACCCCTTCTCATTCACTCCCACCGTCCACACTTCCAATGGACCCCAACCCTTCCCATTCATTCCTACTGCCCACTCTCCCAATGGGATCTTACCCCTTTCCATTCACTCCCACGACCCACACTCCCAATGGGACCCCAACCCCTTCTCACTCACTCCCACCGTCCACACTCCCAATGGGACTCCACCCCCTCTCATTCACTCCCACCGTCCACAGTCCCAATGGGATGACACACCTTCACTCCCATCGTCCACTCTCCCAATGGGACCCCAACCCTTCCCATTGACTCCCACCGTCCACACTCCCAATGGGACCCAACCCCTTCGCATTCACTTCCACTGTCCACACTCCGAATGGGACCCCACCCCTTCCCATTCACTCCCACTGTCCACTCTCCCAATGGGACCCCACCCCTTCCCATTCACTCCCAACGTCCACACTCCCAATGGGACCCCAACCCTTCCCATTCACTCCCACCGTCCACACTCACAATGGGACACCACCCCTTCCCATTCACTCCCACCGTCCACACTCACAATGAGACCCCACCCCTTCCTATTCACTCCCACCATCCACCTTCACAATGGGACCCCACCCCTTCTCATTCACTCCCACCGTCCACACTTCCAATGGACCCCAACCCTTCCCATTCATTCCTACTGCCCACTCTCCCAATGGGATCTTACCCCTTTCCATTCACTCCCACGACCCACACTCCCAATGGGACCCCAACCCCTTCTCACTCACTCCCACCGTCCACACTCCCAATGGGACTCCACCCCCTCTCATTCACTCCCACCGTCCACAGTCCCAATGGGATGACACACCTTCACTCCCATCGTCCACTCTCCCAATGGGAACCCAACCCTTCCCATTGACCCCAACCCCTTCTCACTCACTCCCACCTTCCTCACTCCCAATGGACCCCACCACTTCAGGTCCACTCCCACCTTCCACCCTCCCAATGGGAGCCCACCCTTTCCATTCACTCCCACCGTCCACACTCCCAATGGACTCCACCCCTTCCCGTTCACTCCCACTGTCCACACTTGCAATGGGACACCACCCCTTCCCATTCATTCCCTCCGTCCACACTACCAATGGACTCCACCCCTTCCCATTCACTCCCACCTTTCACACTCCCAATGGGATCCCACCCCTTCGCATTCACTCCCACCGTCCACACTCACAATGGGACCACACCCCATCCCATTCACTCCCACTGTCCACACTCCCAATGGGAATCTACCCCATCCCATTGACTCCCACCGTCCACACTCACAAGTGGACCCCACCCCTTTCCATTCGCTCCCACCCTCCACACTCCCAATGGGATCTTATCCCTTTCCATTCACTCCCACCATCCACACTCCCAATGGGATCTTACCCGTTTCCATTCACTTCCACTAACCACACTCCCAATGGCCCCAGCCCTTCGCGTTTACTCGCACCGTCCACACTCCCAAAGGGTTCTTACACCTTTCCATTCACACCCACCACCCACACTCCCAATGGGACACTACCCCTTCACATTCACTCCCACATCCACACTCCCAATGGGACCTTACCGCTTTCCATTCACTCCCACAATCCTCGCTCCCAATGTGACCCCACCCTTTCCCATTCACTCCCACCGTCCACACTCCCGATGGGATCTTAGCCGTTTCCATTCACTTCCACTAACCACACTCCCAATGGCCCCACCCCTTCGCGTTTACTTGCACCGTCCACACTCCCAAAGGGTTCTTACACCTTTCCATTCACACCCACCACCCACACTCGCAATGGGACACTACCCCTTCACATTCACTTCCACATCCACCCTCCCAATGGGATCTTACCTCTTTCCATTCACTCCCATGACCCACAATCCCAATGGGACCCTACCCCTTCCCATTCACTCCCACCATCCACACTCCCAATGGGACTCCACACCTTCTCATTCACTCCCACCGTCCACACTCACAATGTGATCACACACCTTCAGTCCCAGCGTCCACTATCCCAATGGGACCCCAACACTTCCCATTCACTCCAACCATCAACACTCCAAATGGAAAACAACCCCTTCCCATTCACTCCCACTGTCCACACTCCCAATGGGACCCAAACCCTTCCCATTCAATCCCACCGTCCACACTCCGAATGGGACCCCACCCCTTCCCATTCACTCCCACCGTCCACTCTCCCAATGGGACCCCACCCCTTCCCATTCACTGCCAGCGCCAATGGTATCACTCTGCTTCCCATTCACTCCCACCAGTCACACTCCCAATCGGACCCCACCGCTTCGCATTCACTCCCACATTCCTCAATCCCAATGGGACCCCACCCCTTCCACTCCACTCCCACCGTCTACACTCACAAATGACCCCTCCCCTGCACGTTCATTCCCACTGCCAATGAGATGCCTCCCCTTCCCATTCACTCCCACCGTCCACACTCCCAATGCACCCCACCCCTTCCGATTCACTCCAACCATCCACACTCCCAATAGACCCCAGCCCTTCTCATTCACTCCTGCCGTCCACACTCCCAGTGGACCCCAACCCTTCCCATTCACTCCCACTGTCCACACTCCCAATGGACCCCACCCCTTCCCATTCACTCCCACCACCCACACTCCCAATGTGACACTACCCCTTCTCATTCACTCTCACCGTCCACACTCCCAATGGGAACCCACCCCATCCCATTCACTCCCACCGTCCACACTCCCAATAGACCCCACCCCTTCAGGTTCACTCCCACCTTCCACCCTCCCAATGTGACCCCACCCCTTCCCATTCGCTCCCAGCGTCCACACTCGCAATGGACTCCACCCCTTCCCATTCACTCCCACTGTCCACCCTCCCAATAGACCCAACCCCTTTCCATTCTCTCCCACTGTCCACACTCCCAATGGGACCCCACCATTTCCCATTCACTTCACCATCCACACTCCCAATGGGACCACACCCCTTCCCATTCACTCGCACCGTCCAGCCTCCCACTGGACCCCACCCCTTCCCGTTCACTCCCACTGTCCACAATTGCAATGGGACCCCACCCCTTCCCATTCACTCCCACCGTCCACACTACGAATGGACTCCACCCCTTCCCATTCACTCCCACTGTCCACACTCCCAATGAGACCCCACCACTTGCCATTCACTCCCACTGTCCATACACCCAATGGACCCACCCCTTCCCATTCCCACCTTCCTCACTCCCAATTGACCACACCCCTTCGGGTTCACTCACACCATCCACCCTCCCAATGGGAGACCACCCTTTCCATTCACTCCCACCACCCACACTCCAAAGGAACCCACCCCTTCCCGTTCACTCCCACTGTCCACACTCCCAATGGGTTTTTACCACTTTCCTTTCACTCCCACTACCCACACTCCCAATGGGACCCCACCACTTCCCATTCACTCCCACCGTCCACACTCCGAATGGACCCCACCCTTCCTATTCACTCCCAAAGGGACCCCAGCCATTCCCATTCACTCCCACCTTCCACTCTCCCAATGGGACCCTTCCCTTTCCCATTCACTCCGACCATCCACACTCCGAATGGACCCAACCCCTTCCCATTCAGTCCCACAGTCCACACTCCCAATGGGACCCCACCACTTCCCATTCACTCCCACTGTCCACAGTCCAATGGACACCACCCCTTCCCATTCACTCCCACCTTCCTCACTCCCAATGGACTCCACCACATCCCATTCACTCCCACCTTCCTCACTCCCAATGTGACCCCACCCCTTCCCATTCACTCCCACCACCCACACTCACAATGGGACCACACCACTTCCCATTCACTCCCACCGTCCACACTCCCAATGGACCCCACCCTTCCTATTCATTCCCAATGGGAGCCCACCCCCTCCCATTCAATCCCAGCGTCCACACTACGAATGGACTCCACCCCTTCCCATTCACTCCCACCTTCCTCACTCCCAATGGACTCCACACCATCCCATTCACTCCCACCTTCCTCACTCCCAATGTGACCCCACCCCTTCCCATTCGCTCCCAGCGTCCACACTCCCAATGGACTCCACCCCTTCCCATTCACTCCCACTGTCCACAATCGAATGGACGCCACCCCTTCCCGTTCACTATCACTGCCAATGGGATCCCTCCCCTTCCCATTCACTCCCACCGGCCGCACTCCCAATGGGACCCCACCCCTTCCCATTCACTCCCACCTTCCTCAATCCCAATGGACCCCAACCCTTTGGGTTCACTCCCACCTTCCAACCTCCCAGTGGGACCCCACCCCTTCCCATTCACTCCCACTGTCCACACTTGCAATGGGACCCCACCCCTTCCCATTCACTCCCACCTTCCACACTACGAATGGACTCCACCCCTCCCCATTCACTCCCACTGTCCATCCTCCCAATGGACCCCACCCCTTGCATTCACTCCCACTGTCCACACTCCCAATGGGACCCCACCCCTCCCCATTCACTCCCACTGTCCACACTCCCAATGGACTCCACCCCTTCCCATTCACTCCCACTGTCCACCCTCCTAATGGACCCCACCCCTTCCCATTCACTCCCACTGTCCACACTCCCAATGGGACCCCACCATTTCCCATTCACATCACCATCCACACTCCCAATGGGACCACACCCTTTCCCATTCACTCCCACCGTCCAGCCTCCCACTGGACCCCACCCCTTCCCGTTCACTCCCACTGTCCACAATTGCAATGGGACCCCACCCCTTCCCATTCACTCCCACCGTCAACACTACGAATGGACTCCACCCCTTCCCATTCACTCCCACTGTCCATCCTCCCAATGGACCCCACCACTTCCCGTTCACTCCCACCGTCCACAATCCCAATGGGATCTTACCCCTTTCCATTCACACCCACCACCCACACTCCCAATGGGACCCTACTCCTTCACATTCACTCCCACCTTCCACACTCCCAATGGGTTTTTACCACTTTCCTTTCACTCCCACCACCCACAATCCCAATGGGACGCCACACCTTCCCGTTCACACCCACCTTCCACCCTCCCAATGTGACCCCACCCCTTCCCATTCACTCCCACCTTCCACCCTCCCAATGGGACCCTACCCCTTCCCATTCACTCCCACTGTCCACACTCGAATGGACGCCACCCCTTCCCATTCACTATCACTGCCAATGGGATCCCTCCCCTTCCCATTCACTCCCACCTTCCTCAATCCCAATGGACCCCAACCCTTTGGGTTCACTCCCACCTTCCAACCTCCCAGTGGGACCCCACCCCTTCCCGTTCACTCCCACTGTCCACACGTGCAATGGGACCCCACCCCTTCCCATTCACTCCCACCTTCCACACTACGAATCGACTCCACCCCTTCCCATTCACTCCCACTGTCCATCCTCGCAATGGACCCCACCCCTTCCCATTCACTCCCACTGTCCACACTCCCAATGGGACCCCACCACTTCCCATTCACTACCACCGTCCATACACCCAAAGGACCCACCCCTTCCCATTCACTCCCACCTTCCTCACTCCCAATTGACTCCACGCCTTCGGGTTCACTCACACCATCCACACTCCCAATGGGAGACCACCCTTTTCCATTCACTCCCACCGTCCACACTCCCAATGGGATCTTACCCCTTTCCATTCACTCCCACCACCCACACTCCAATGGACCCCACCCCTTCCCGTTCACTCCCACCGTCCACAATCCCAAAGGGATCTTACGCCTTTCCATTCACTCCCACCATCCTCGCTCCCAATGCCACCCCACAACTTCCCATTCACTTCCACCATCCACACACCCAATGGGATCTTACTCCTTTCCATTCACACCCACCACCCACACTCCCAATGGACCCCACCCCTTCCCGTTCACTCGCACCGTCCACACTCGCAATGGGATCTTACCCCTTTCCATTCACACCCACCACCCACACTCCCAATGGGACCCTACCCCTTCACATTCACTCCCACCGTCCACAGTCCCAATGGGTTTTTACACCTTTCCATTCACTCCCACCACCCACACTCCCAATGGGACCCCACCACATCCCATTCACTCCCACCGTCCACACTCCCAATGGACCCCACCCTTCTTATTCACTCCCAATGGGACCCTACCCCTTCACATTCACTCCCACAGTCCACACTCCCAATGGGATCTTACCCCTTTCCATTCACTTCCACCACCCACACTCCCAACTGGACCCCACCACTTCCCATTCACTCCCAGCGTCCACACTACGAATGGACTCAACCCCTTCCCATGCACTCCCACTGTCCACCCTCCCAATGGACCCCACCCCTTCCCGTTCACTCTCACTGCCAATGGGATCCCTCCCCTTCCCATTCACTCCCACCGTCCACACTCCCAATGGACTCCACCCCTTCCCATTCACTCCCACCTTCCTCACTCCCAATGGACCCCACCCCTTCAGGTTCACTCCCACCTTCCACCCTCCCAATGTGACCCCACCCCTTCCCATTCGCTCCCAGCGTCCACACTCCCAATGGACTCCACCCCTTCCCATTCACTCCCACTGTCCACCCTCCCAATGGACCCCACCCCTTCCCATTCACTCCCACCATCCACACTCCAAATGGACCCAACCCCTTCCCATTCAGTCCCACCGTCCACACTCCCAATGGGTCCCCACCCCTTCCCATTCACTCCCACTGTCCACACTCCAATGTACGCCACCCCTTCCCGTTCACTCCCACCTTCCACCCTCCCAATGTCACCCAACCCCTTCCCATTCACTCCCACCTTCCACCCTCCCAATGGACACCACCCCTTCCCGTTCACTCTCACTGCCAATGGGATCCCTCCCCTTCCCATTCACTCCCACCGTCCACACTCCCAATGGACTCCACCCCTTCCCATTCACTCCCACCTTCTTCACTCCCAATGGACCCCACCCCTTCAGGTTCACTCCCACCTTCCACCCTCCCAATGTGACCCCACCCCTTCCCATTCGCTCCCAGCGTCCACACTCCCAATGGACTCCACCCCTTCCCATTCACTCCCACTGTCCACCCTCCCAATGGACCCCACCCCTTCCCATTCACTCCCACCATCCACACTCCAAATGGACCCCACCCCTTCCCATTCACTCCCACCTTCCACCCTCCCAATGGGACCCCACCCCTTCCCTTTCACTCCCACTGTCGACCCTTGAATGGACGCCACCCCTTCCCGTTCACTATCACTGCCAATGGGATCCCTCCACTTCCCATTCACTCCCACCGGCCGCACTCCCAATGGGACCCAACCCCTTCCCATTCACTCCCACCATCCTCAATCCCAATGGACCCCATCCCTTTGGGTTCACTCCCACCTTCCAACCTCCCAGTGGGACCCCACCCATTCCCATTCACTCCCACTGTCCACACTTGCAATGGGACCACACCCCTTCCCATTCACTCCCACTGTCCACACTCCCAATGGGACCCCACCCCTTCCCATTCACTCCCACTGTCCACACACCCAATGGACCCACCCCTTCCCATTCACTCCCACCTTCCTCACTCCCAATTGACCCCACCTCTTCGGGTTCACTCACACCATCCACACTCCCAATGGGATCTTACCTCTTTCCATTCACTCCCACCACCCACACTCCCAACTGGACACCACCACTTCCCATTCACTCCCAGCGTCCACACTACGAATGGACTCCACCCCTTCCCATTCACTCCCAGCGTCCACACTACGAATGGACTCCACCCCTTCCCATGCACTCCCACTGTCCACCCTCCCAATGGACACCACCCTTTCCCGTTCACTCTCACTGCCAATGGGATCCCTCCCCTTCCCATTCACTCCCACCGTCCACACTCCCTATGGACCCCACCACTTCCCATTCACTCCCAGCGTCCACACTACGAATGGACTCCACCCCTTCCCATGCACTCCCACTGTCCACCCTCCCAATGGACACCACCCTTTCCCGTTCACTCTCACTGCCAATGGGATCACTCCCCTTCCCATTCACTCCCACCGTCCACACTCCCACTGGACTCCACCCCTTCCCATTCACTCCCACCTTCCTCACTCCCAATGGACCCCACCCCTTCAGGTTCACTCCCACCTTCCACCCTCCCAATGGGTCCCCACTCCTTTCCATTCACTCCCAATGTCCACACTCCAATGTACGCCAACCCTTCCCGTTCACTCCCACCTTCCACCCTCCCAATGTGACCCCACCCCTTCCCTTTCACTCCCACCTTCCACCCTCCCAATGGGACCCCACCCCTTCCCATTCACTCCCACCTTCCTCACTCCCAATTGACCCCACCTCTTCGGGTTCACTCACACCATCCACCCTCCCAATGGGAGACCACCCTTTTCCATTCACTCCCACCACCCACACTCCCATTGGGATCTTAATCCTTTCCATTCACACCCACCACCCACACTCCCAATGGACCCCACCCCTTCCTGTTCACTCGCACCGTCCACACTCCCAATGGGATCTTACCCCTTTCCATTCACACCCACCACCCACACTCCCAATGGGACCCTACCCCTTCACATTCACTCCCACCGTCCACACTCCCAATGGGTTTTTACACCTTTCCATTCACTCCCACCACCCACACTCGCAATGGGACCCCACCACTTCCCATTCACTCCCACCGTCCACACTCCCAATGGACCCCACCCTTCCTATTCACTCCCAATGGGACCCCACCCCTTTCCATTCACTCCCACCACCCACACTCCCAATTGGACCCCACCACTTCCCATTCACTCCCAGCGTCCACACTACGAATGGACTCCACCCCTTCCCATTCACTCCCATTGTCCACCCTCCCAATGGACCCCACCCCTTCCTGTTCATTCTCACTTCCAATGGGATCCCTCCCCTTCCCATTCACTCCCACCGTCCACACTCCCAATGGACTCCATCCCTTCCCATTCACTCCCACCTTCCTCACTCCCAATGGACCCCACACCTTCAGGTTCACTCCCACATTCCGCCCTCCCAATGTGACCCCACCCGTTCCCATTCGTTCCCAGCGTCCACACTCCCAATTAACTCCACCCCTTCCCATTCACTCCCACTGTCCACACTCCCAATGGGACCCAACCATTTCCCACTCACTTCACCATCCACACTCCCAAAGGGACCACACACCTTCCCATTCACTCCCACCATCCACCCTCCCACTGGACCCCACCCCTTCCCGTTCACTCCCACTGTCCACACTTGCGATGGGACCCCACCCCTTCCCATTCACTCCCACCGTCCACACTACGAATGGACTCCACCCCTTCCCATTCACTGCCACTGTCCACACTCCCAATGGGACCCCACCACTTCCCATTCACTCCCACCGTCCATACACCCAATGGACCCACCCCTTCCCATTCACTCCCACCTTCCTCACTCCCAATGGACTCCACCCCATCCCATTCACTCCCACCTTCCTCACTCCCAATGTGACCACACCCCTTCCCATTCACTCCCACCACCCACACTCACAATGGGACCACACCACTTCCCATTCACTCCAACCATCAACACTCCAAATGGAAAACAACCCCTTCCCATTCACTCCCACCGTCCACACTCCCAATGGGACCCAACCCCTTCCCATTCACTCCCACCGTCCACTCTCCCAATGGGACCCCACCCCTTCCCATTCACTGCCAGCGCCAATGGTATCACTCTGCTTCCCATTCACTCCCACCAGCCACACTCCCAATGGGACCCCACCGCTTCGCATTCACTCCCACATTCCTCAATCCCAATGGGACCCCACCCCTTCCACTCCACTCCCACCGTCTACACTCACAATTGACCCCCCCCCTGCACGTTCATTCCCACTGCCAATGAGATGCCTCCCCTTCCCATTCACTCCCACCGTCCACACTCCCAATGCTCCCCACCCCTTCCGATTCACTCCAACCGTCCACACTCCCAATAGACCCCAGCCCTTCTCATTCACTCCTGCCGTCCACACTCCCAGTGGACCCCAACCCTTCCCATTCACTCCCACTGTCCACACTCCCAATGGACCCCACCCCTTCCCATTCACTCCCACCACCCACACTCCCAATGTGACACTACCCCTTCTCATTCACTCTCACCGTCCACACTCCCAATGGGAACCCACCCCATCCCATTCACTCCCACCGTCCACACTCCCAATAGACCCCACCCCTTCAGGTTCACTCCCACCTTCCACCCTCCCAATGTGACCCCACCCCTTCCCATTCGCTCCCAGCGTCCACACTCGCAATGGACTCCACCCCTTCCCATTCACTCCCACTGTCCACCCTCCCAATGGACCCCACCCCTTCCCATTCTCTCCCACTGTCCACACTCCCAATGGGACCCCACCATTTCCCATTCACTTCACCATCCACACTCCCAATGGGACCACACCCCTTCCCATTCACTCCCACCGTCCAGCCTCCCACTGGACCCCACCCCTTCCCGTACACTCCCACTGTCCACAATTGCAATGGGACCCCACCCCTTCCCATTCACTCCCACCGTCCACACTACGAATGGACTCCACCCCTTCCCATTCACTCCCACTGTCCATCCTCCCAATGGACCCCACCACTTCTCATTCACTCCCACTGTCCACACTCCCAATGAGACCCCACCACTTCCCATTCACTCCCACCGTCCATACACCCAATGGACCCACCCCTTCCCATTCACTCCTACCTTCCTCACTCCCAATTGACCACACCCCTTCGGGTTCACTCACACCATCCACCCTCCAAATGGGAGACCACCCTTTCCATTCACTCCCACCACCCACACTCCAAAGGAACCCACCCCTTCCCGTTCACTCCCACCGTCCACACTCCCAATGGACCCCACCCTTCCTATTCACTCCCAAAGGGACCCCAGCCATTCCCATTCACTCCCACCATCCACTCTCCCAATGGGACCCTTCCGTTTCCCATTCACTCCCAACATCCACACTCCGAATGGACCCAACCCCTTCCCATTCAGTCCCACCGTCCACACTCCCAATGGGAGCCCACCCCCTCCCATTCACTCCCAGCGTCCACACTATGAATGGACTCCACCCCTTCCCATTCACTCCCACCTTCCTCACTCCCAATGGACTCCACCCCATCCCATTCACTCCCACCTTCCTCACTCCCAATGTGACCCCACCCCTTCCCATTCGCTCCCAGCATCCACACTCCCAATGGACTCCACCCCTTCCCATTCACTCCCACAGTCCACCCTCCCAATGGACCCCACCCCTTCCCATTCACTCCCAATGGGATCTTACCCTTTTCCATTCACTCCCACCACCCACACTCCAATGGACCCCACCCCTTCCCATTCACTCCCACCTTCCACCCTCCCAATGGGACCCCACCCCTTCCCATTCACTCCCACTGTCCACACTCGAATGGACGCCACCCCTTCCCGTTCACTATCACTGCCAATGGGATCCCTCCACTTCCCATTCACTCCCACCGGCCGCACTCCAAATGGGACCCAACCCCTTTCCATTCACTCCCACCATCCTCAATCCCAATGGACCCCAACCCTTTGGGTTCACTCCCACCATCCAACCTCCCAGTTGGACCCCACCCATTCCCGTTCACTCCCACTGTCCACACTTGCAATGGGACCACACCCCTTCCCATTCACTCCCACTGTCCACACACCCAATGGACCCACCCCTTCCCATTCACTCCCACCTTCCTCACTCCCAATTGACCCCACCTCTTTGGGTTCACTCACACCATCCACACTCCCAATGGGATCTTACCCCTTTCCATTCACTCCCACCACCCACACACCCAACTGGACCCCACCACTTCCCATTCACTCCCAGCGTCCACACTACGAATGGACTCCACCCCTTCCCATGCACTCCCACTGTCCACCCTCCCAATGGACCCCACCCCTTCCCGTTCACTCTCACTGCCAATGGGATCCCTCCCCTTCCCATTCAGTCCCACCGTCCACACTCCCAATGGGTCCCCACTCCTTCCCATTCACTCCCAATGTCCACACTCCAATGTACGCCACCCCTTCCCGTTCACTCCCACCTTCCACCATCCCAATGTGACCCCACCACTTCCCATTCACTCCCACTGTCCACACTCGAATGGACGCCACCCCTTCCCGTTCACTATCACTGCCAATGGGATCCCTCCACTTCCCATTCACTCCCACCGGCCGCACTCCCAATGGGACCCGACCCCTTCCCATTCACTCCCACCATCCTCAATCCCAATGGACCCCAACCCTTTGGGTTCACTCCCACCATCCAACCTCCCAGTTGGACCCCACCCATTCCCGTTCACTCCCACTGTCCACACTTGCAATGGGACCACACCCCTTCCCATTCACTCCCACTGTCCACACACCCAATGGACCCACCCCTTCCCATTCACTCCCACCTTCCTCACTCCCAATTGACCCCACCTCTACGGGTTCACTCACACCATCCACACTCCCAATGGGATCTTACCCCTTTCCATTCACTCCCACCACCCACACACCCAACTGGACCCCACCACTTCCCATTCACTCCCAGCGTCCACACTACGAATGGACTCCACCCCTTCCCATGCACTCCCACTGTCCACCCTCCCAATGGACCCCACCCCTTCCCGTTCACTCTCACTGCCAATGGGATCCCTCCCCTTCCCATTCAGTCCCACCGTCCACACTCCCAATGGGTCCCCACTCCTTCCCATTCACTCCCAATGTCCACACTCCAATGTACGCCACCCCTTCCCGTTCACTCCCACCCTCCACCATCCCAATGTGACCCCACCACTTCCCATTCACTCCCACTGTCCACACTCGAATGGACGCCACCCCTTCCCGTTCACTATCACTGCCAATGGGATCCCTCCACTTCCCATTCACTCCCACCGGCCGCACTCCCAATGGGACCCGACCCCTTCCCATTCACTCCCACCATCCTCAATCCCAATGGACCCCAACCCTTTGGGTTCACTCCCACCATCCAACCTCCCAGTTGGACCCCACCACTTCCCATTCACTCCCACCGTCCACACTCCCAATGGACCCCACCCTTCCTATTCACTCCCAATGGGACCCCACCCCTTTCCATTCACTCCCACCACCCACACTCCCAATTGGACCCCACCACTTCCCATTCACTCCCAGCGTCCACACTACGAATGGACTCCACCCCTTCCCATTCACTCCCATTGTCCACCCTCCCAATGGACCCCACCCCTTCCTGTTCATTCTCACTTCCAATGGGATCCCTCCCCTTCCCATTCACTCCCACCGTCCACACTCCCAATGGACTCCATCCCTTCCCATTCACTCCCACCTTCCTCACTCCCAATGGACCCCACACCTTCAGGTTCACTCCCACATTCCGCCCTCCCAATGTGACCCCACCCGTTCCCATTCGTTCCCAGCGTCCACACTCCCAATTAACTCCACCCCTTCCCATTCACTCCCACTGTCCACACTCCCAATGGGACCCAACCATTTCCCACTCACTTCACCATCCACACTCCCAAAGGGACCACACACCTTCCCATTCACTCCCACCATCCACCCTCCCACTGGACCCCACCCCTTCCCGTTCACTCCCACTGTCCACACTTGCGATGGGACCCCACCCCTTCCCATTCACTCCCACCGTCCACACTACGAATGGACTCCACCCCTTCCCATTCACTGCCACTGTCCACACTCCCAATGGGACCCCACCACTTCCCATTCACTCCCACCGTCCATACACCCAATGGACCCACCCCTTCCCATTCACTCCCACCTTCCTCACTCCCAATGGACTCCACCCCATCCCATTCACTCCCACCTTCCTCACTCCCAATGTGACCACACCCCTTCCCATTCACTCCCACCACCCACACTCACAATGGGACCACACCACTTCCCATTCACTCCAACCATCAACACTCCAAATGGAAAACAACCCCTTCCCATTCACTCCCACCGTCCACACTCCCAATGGGACCCAACCCCTTCCCATTCACTCCCACCGTCCACTCTCCCAATGGGACCCCACCCCTTCCCATTCACTGCCAGCGCCAATGGTATCACTCTGCTTCCCATTCACTCCCACCAGCCACACTCCCAATGGGACCCCACCGCTTCGCATTCACTCCCACATTCCTCAATCCCAATGGGACCCCACCCCTTCCACTCCACTCCCACCGTCTACACTCACAATTGACCCCCCCCCTGCACGTTCATTCCCACTGCCAATGAGATGCCTCCCCTTCCCATTCACTCCCACCGTCCACACTCCCAATGCTCCCCACCCCTTCCGATTCACTCCAACCGTCCACACTCCCAATAGACCCCAGCCCTTCTCATTCACTCCTGCCGTCCACACTCCCAGTGGACCCCAACCCTTCCCATTCACTCCCACTGTCCACACTCCCAATGGACCCCACCCCTTCCCATTCACTCCCACCACCCACACTCCCAATGTGACACTACCCCTTCTCATTCACTCTCACCGTCCACACTCCCAATGGGAACCCACCCCATCCCATTCACTCCCACCGTCCACACTCCCAATAGACCCCACCCCTTCAGGTTCACTCCCACCTTCCACCCTCCCAATGTGACCCCACCCCTTCCCATTCGCTCCCAGCGTCCACACTCGCAATGGACTCCACCCCTTCCCATTCACTCCCACTGTCCACCCTCCCAATGGACCCCACCCCTTCCCATTCTCTCCCACTGTCCACACTCCCAATGGGACCCCACCATTTCCCATTCACTTCACCATCCACACTCCCAATGGGACCACACCCCTTCCCATTCACTCCCACCGTCCAGCCTCCCACTGGACCCCACCCCTTCCCGTACACTCCCACTGTCCACAATTGCAATGGGACCCCACCCCTTCCCATTCACTCCCACCGTCCACACTACGAATGGACTCCACCCCTTCCCATTCACTCCCACTGTCCATCCTCCCAATGGACCCCACCACTTCTCATTCACTCCCACTGTCCACACTCCCAATGAGACCCCACCACTTCCCATTCACTCCCACCGTCCATACACCCAATGGACCCACCCCTTCCCATTCACTCCTACCTTCCTCACTCCCAATTGACCACACCCCTTCGGGTTCACTCACACCATCCACCCTCCAAATGGGAGACCACCCTTTCCATTCACTCCCACCACCCACACTCCAAAGGAACCCACCCCTTCCCGTTCACTCCCACCGTCCACACTCCCAATGGACCCCACCCTTCCTATTCACTCCCAAAGGGACCCCAGCCATTCCCATTCACTCCCACCATCCACTCTCCCAATGGGACCCTTCCGTTTCCCATTCACTCCCAACATCCACACTCCGAATGGACCCAACCCCTTCCCATTCAGTCCCACCGTCCACACTCCCAATGGGAGCCCACCCCCTCCCATTCACTCCCAGCGTCCACACTATGAATGGACTCCACCCCTTCCCATTCACTCCCACCTTCCTCACTCCCAATGGACTCCACCCCATCCCATTCACTCCCACCTTCCTCACTCCCAATGTGACCCCACCCCTTCCCATTCGCTCCCAGCATCCACACTCCCAATGGACTCCACCCCTTCCCATTCACTCCCACAGTCCACCCTCCCAATGGACCCCACCCCTTCCCATTCACTCCCAATGGGATCTTACCCTTTTCCATTCACTCCCACCACCCACACTCCAATGGACCCCACCCCTTCCCATTCACTCCCACCTTCCACCCTCCCAATGGGACCCCACCCCTTCCCATTCACTCCCACTGTCCACACTCGAATGGACGCCACCCCTTCCCGTTCACTATCACTGCCAATGGGATCCCTCCACTTCCCATTCACTCCCACCGGCCGCACTCCAAATGGGACCCAACCCCTTTCCATTCACTCCCACCATCCTCAATCCCAATGGACCCCAACCCTTTGGGTTCACTCCCACCATCCAACCTCCCAGTTGGACCCCACCCATTCCCGTTCACTCCCACTGTCCACACTTGCAATGGGACCACACCCCTTCCCATTCACTCCCACTGTCCACACACCCAATGGACCCACCCCTTCCCATTCACTCCCACCTTCCTCACTCCCAATTGACCCCACCTCTTTGGGTTCACTCACACCATCCACACTCCCAATGGGATCTTACCCCTTTCCATTCACTCCCACCACCCACACACCCAACTGGACCCCACCACTTCCCATTCACTCCCAGCGTCCACACTACGAATGGACTCCACCCCTTCCCATGCACTCCCACTGTCCACCCTCCCAATGGACCCCACCCCTTCCCGTTCACTCTCACTGCCAATGGGATCCCTCCCCTTCCCATTCAGTCCCACCGTCCACACTCCCAATGGGTCCCCACTCCTTCCCATTCACTCCCAATGTCCACACTCCAATGTACGCCACCCCTTCCCGTTCACTCCCACCTTCCACCATCCCAATGTGACCCCACCACTTCCCATTCACTCCCACTGTCCACACTCGAATGGACGCCACCCCTTCCCGTTCACTATCACTGCCAATGGGATCCCTCCACTTCCCATTCACTCCCACCGGCCGCACTCCCAATGGGACCCGACCCCTTCCCATTCACTCCCACCATCCTCAATCCCAATGGACCCCAACCCTTTGGGTTCACTCCCACCATCCAACCTCCCAGTTGGACCCCACCCATTCCCGTTCACTCCCACTGTCCACACTTGCAATGGGACCACACCCCTTCCCATTCACTCCCACTGTCCACACACCCAATGGACCCACCCCTTCCCATTCACTCCCACCTTCCTCACTCCCAATTGACCCCACCTCTACGGGTTCACTCACACCATCCACACTCCCAATGGGATCTTACCCCTTTCCATTCACTCCCACCACCCACACACCCAACTGGACCCCACCACTTCCCATTCACTCCCAGCGTCCACACTACGAATGGACTCCACCCCTTCCCATGCACTCCCACTGTCCACCCTCCCAATGGACCCCACCCCTTCCCGTTCACTCTCACTGCCAATGGGATCCCTCCCCTTCCCATTCAGTCCCACCGTCCACACTCCCAATGGGTCCCCACTCCTTCCCATTCACTCCCAATGTCCACACTCCAATGTACGCCACCCCTTCCCGTTCACTCCCACCTTCCACCATCCCAATGTGACCCCACCACTTCCCATTCACTCCCACTGTCCACACTCGAATGGACGCCACCCCTTCCCGTTCACTATCACTGCCAATGGGATCCCTCCACTTCCCATTCACTCCCACCGGCCGCACTCCCAATGGGACCCGACCCCTTCCCATTCACTCCCACCATCCTCAATCCCAATGGACCCCAACCCTTTGGGTTCACTCCCACCATCCAACCTCCCAGTTGGACCCCACCCATTCCCGTTCACTCCCACTGTCCACACTTGCAATGGGACCACACCCCTTCCCATTCACTCCCACTGTCCACACACCCAATGGACCCACCCCTTCCCATTCACTCCCACCTTCCTCACTCCCAATTGACCCCACCTCTACGGGTTCACTCACACCATCCACACTCCCAATGGGATCTTACCCCTTTCCATTCACTCCCACCACCCACACACCCAACTGGACCCCACCACTTCCCATTCACTCCCAGCGTCCACACTACGAATGGACTCCACCCCTTCCCATGCACTCCCACTGTCCACCCTCCCAATGGACCCCACCCCTTCCCGTTCACTCTCACTGCCAATGGGATCCCTCCCCTTCCCATTCAGTCCCACCGTCCACACTCCCAATGGGTCCCCACTCCTTCCCATTCACTCCCAATGTCCACACTCCAATGTACGCCACCCCTTCCCGTTCACTCCCACCTTCCACCATCCCAATGTGACCCCAACACTTCCCATTCACTCCCACTGTCGACACTCGAATGGACGCCACCCCTTCCCGTTCTCTATCACTGCCAATGGGATCCCTCCACTTCCCATTCACTCCCACCGGCCGCACTCCCAATGGGACCCGACCCCTTCCCATTCACTCCCACCGTCCTCAATCCCAATGGACCCCAACCCTTTGGGTTCACTCCCACCTTCCAACCTCCCAGTGGGACCCCACCCATTCCCGTTCACTCCCACTGTCCACACTTGCAATGGGACCACACCCCTTCCCATTCACTCCCACTGTCCACACTCCCAATGGGACCCCACCCCTTCCCATTCACTCCCACTGTCCACACACCCAATGGACCCACCCCTTCCCATTCACTCCCACCTACCTCACTCCCAATTGACCCCACCTCTTCGGGTTCACTCACACCATCCACCCTCCCAATGGGAGACCACCCTTTTCCATTCACTCCCACCACCCACACTCCCAATGGACCCCACCCCTTCCCGTTCACTCGCACCGTCCACACTCCCATTGGGATCTTACTCCTTTCCATTCACACCCACCACCCACACTCCCAATGGACCCCACCCCTTCCCGTTCACTCGCACCGTCCACACTCCCAATGGGATCTTACCCCTTTCCATTCACACCCAACACCCACACTCCCAATGGGACCCTACCCCTTCACATTCACTCCCACCGTCCACACTCCCAATGGGTTTTTACACCTTTCCATTCACTCCCACCACCCACACTCGCAATGGGACCCCACCACTTCCCATTCACTCCCACCGTCCACACTCCCAATGGACCCCACCCTTCCTATTCACTCCCAATGGGACCCCACCCCTTTCCATTCACTCCCAGTGTCCACACTACAAATGGACTCCTCCCCTTCCCATTCACTCCCATTGTCCACCCTCCCAATGGACCCCACCCCTTCCCGTTCATTCTCACTGCCAATGGGATCCCTCCCCTTCCCATTCACTCCCACCGTCCACACCCAATGGACTCCACCCCTTCCCATTCACTCCCACCTTCCTCACACCCAATGGACCCCACACCTTCAGGTTCACTCCCACATTCCACCCTCCCAATGTGACCCCACCCGTTCCCATTCGCTCCCAGCGTCCACACTCCCAATGGACTCCACCCCTTCCCATTCACTCCCACAGTCCACCCTCCCAATGGACCCCACCCCTTCCCATTCACTCCCAATGGGATCTTACCCTTTTCCATTCACTCCCACCACCCACACTCCAATGGACCCCACCCCTTCCCATTCACTCCCACCTTCCACCCTCCCAATGGGACCCCACCCCTTCCCATTCACTCCCACTGTCCACACTCGAATGGACGCCACCCCTTCCCGTTCACTATCACTGCCAATGGGATCCCTCCACTTCCCATTCACTCCCACCGGCCGCACTCCAAATGGGACCCAACCCCTTTCCATTCACTCCCACCATCCTCAATCCCAATGGACCCCAACCCTTTGGGTTCACTCCCACCATCCAACCTCCCAGTTGGACCCCACCCATTCCCGTTCACTCCCACTGTCCACACTTGCAATGGGACCACACCCCTTCCCATTCACTCCCACTGTCCACACACCCAATGGACCCACCCCTTCCCATTCACTCCCACCTTCCTCACTCCCAATTGACCCCACCTCTTTGGGTTCACTCACACCATCCACACTCCCAATGGGATCTTACCCCTTTCCATTCACTCCCACCACCCACACACCCAACTGGACCCCACCACATCCCATTCACTCCCAGCGTCCACACTACGAATGGACTCCACCCCTTCCCATGCACTCCCACTGTCCACCCTCCCAATGGACCCCACCCCTTCCCGTTCACTCTCACTGCCAATGGGATCCCTCCCCTTCCCATTCAGTCCCACCGTCCACACTCCCAATGGGTCCCCACTCCTTCCCATTCACTCCCAATGTCCACACTCCAATGTACGCCACCCCTTCCCGTTCACTCCCACCTTCCACCATCCCAATGTGACCCCACCACTTCCCATTCACTCCCACTGTCGACACTCGAATGGACGCCACCCCTTCCTGTTCACTATCACTGCCAATGGGATCCCTCCACTTCCCATTCACTCCCACCGGCCGCACTCCCAATGGGACCCGACCCCTTCCCATTCACTCCCACCGTCCTCAATCCCAACGGACCCCAACCCTTTGGGTTCACTCCCACCTTCCAACCTCCCAGTGGGACCCCACCCATTCCCGTTCACTCCCACTGTCCACACTTGCAATGGGACCATACCCCTTCCCATTCACTCCCACTGTCCACACTCCCAATGGGACCCCACCCCTTCCCATTCACTCCCACTGTCCACACACCCAATGGACCCACCCCTTCCCATTCACTCCCACCTTCCTCACTCCCAATTGACCCCACCTCTTCGGGTTCACTCACACCATCCACACTCCCAATGGGAGACCACCCTTTTCCATTCACTCCCACCACCCACACTCCCAATGGACCCCACCCCTTCCCGTTCACTCGCACCGTCCACACTCCCATTGGGATCTTACTCCTTTCCATTCACACCCACCACCCACACTCCCAATGGACCCCACCCCTTCCCGTTCACTCGCACCGTCCACACTCCCAATGGGATCTTACCCCTTTCCATTCACACCCACCACCCACACTCCCAATGGGACCCTACCCCTTCACATTCACTCCCACCGTCCACACTCCCAATGGGTTTTTACACCTTTCCATTCACTCCCACCACCCACACTCGCAATGGGACCCCACCACTTCCCATTCACTCCCACCGTCCACACTCCCAATGGACCCCACCCTTCCTATTCACTCCCAATGGGATCCCTCCCCTTCCCATTCACTCCCACCGTCCACACCCAATGGACTCCACCCCTTCCCATTCACTCCCACCTTCCTCACTCCCAATGGACCCCACACCTTCAGGTTCACTCCCACATTCCACCCTCCCAATGTGACCCCACCCATTCCCATTCGTTCCCAGCGTCCACGCTCCCAATTAACTCCACCCCTTCCCATTCACTCCCACTGTCCACCCTCCCAATGGACCCCACCCCTTCCCATTCACTCCCACTGTCCACACTCCCAATGGGACCCAACCATTTCCCATTCACTTCACTATCCACACTCCCAAAGGGACCACACCCTTCCCATTCACTCCCACCATCCACCCTCCCACTGGACCCCACCCCTTCCCGTTCACTCCCACTGTCCACACTTGCGATGGGACCCCACCCCTTCCCATTCACTCCCACCGTCCACACTACGAATGTACTCCACCCCTTCCCATTCACTGCCACTGTCCACACTCCCAATGGGACCCCACCACTTCCCATTCACTCCCACCGTCCCTACACCCAATGGACCCACCCCTTCCCATTCACTCCCACCTTCCACCCTCCCAATGGGACCCCACCCCTTCCCATTCACTCCCACTGTCCACACTCGAATGGACACCACCCCTTCCCATTCACTCCCACCTTCCTCACTCCCAATGGACTCCACCGCATCCCATTCACTCCCACCTTCCTCACTCCCAATGTGACCCCACCCCTTCCCATTCACTCCCACCACCCACACTCACAATGGGACCACACCACTTCCCATTCACTCCCACCGTCCACACTCCCAATGGACCCCACCCTTCCTATTCATTCCCAATGGGAGCCCACCCCCTGCCAATCACTCCCAGCACCCACACTCCAATGGACCCCACCCCTTCCCGTTCACTCCCACCGTCCACAATCCCAATGGGATCTTACCCCTTTCCATTCACTCCCACCTTCCTCAATCCCAATGGACCCCAACCCTTTGGGTTCACTCCCACCTTCCAACCTCCCAGTGGTACCCCACCACTTCCCGTTCACTCCCACTGTCCACACGTGCAATGGGACCCCACCCCTTCCCATTCACTCCCACCTTCCACACTACGAATCGACTCCACCCCTTCCCATTCACTCCCACTGTCCATCCTCCCAATGGACCCCACCCCTTCCCATTCACTCCCACTGTCCACACTCCCAATGGGACCCCACCACTTCCCATTCACTCCCAGCGTCCACACTACGAATGGACTCCACCCCTTCCCATGCACTCCCACTGTCCACCCTCCCAATGGACCCCACCCCTTCCCGTTCACTCTCACTGCCAATGGGATCCCTCCCCTTCCCATTCAGTCCCACCGTCCACACTCCCAATGGGTCCCCACTCCTTCCCATTCACTCCCAATGTCCACACTCCAATGTACGCCACCCCTTCCCGTTCACTCCCACCCTCCACCATCCCAATGTGACCCCACCACTTCCCATTCACTCCCACTGTCCACACTCGAATGGACGCCACCCCTTCCCGTTCACTATCACTGCCAATGGGATCCCTCCACTTCCCATTCACTCCCACCGGCCGCACTCCCAATGGGACCCGACCCCTTCCCATTCACTCCCACCATCCTCAATCCCAATGGACCCCAACCCTTTGGGTTCACTCCCACCATCCAAACTCCCAGTTGGACCCCACCACTTCCCATTCACTCCCACCGTCCACACTCCCAATGGACCCCACCCTTCCTATTCACTCCCAATGGGACCCCACCCCTTTCCATTCACTCCCACCACCCACACTCCCAATTGGACCCCACCACTTCCCATTCACTCCCAGCGTCCACACTACGAATGGACTCCACCCCTTCCCATTCACTCCCATTGTCCACCCTCCCAATGGACCCCACCCCTTCCTGTTCATTCTCACTTCCAATGGGATCCCTCCCCTTCCCATTCACTCCCACCGTCCACACTCCCAATGGACTCCATCCCTTCCCATTCACTCCCACCTTCCTCACTCCCAATGGACCCCACACCTTCAGGTTCACTCCCACATTCCGCCCTCCCAATGTGACCCCACCCGTTCCCATTCGTTCCCAGCGTCCACACTCCCAATTAACTCCACCCCTTCCCATTCACTCCCACTGTCCACACTCCCAATGGGACCCAACCATTTCCCACTCACTTCACCATCCACACTCCCAAAGGGACCACACACCTTCCCATTCACTCCCACCATCCACCCTCCCACTGGACCCCACCCCTTCCCGTTCACTCCCACTGTCCACACTTGCGATGGGACCCCACCCCTTCCCATTCACTCCCACCGTCCACACTACGAATGGACTCCACCCCTTCCCATTCACTGCCACTGTCCACACTCCCAATGGGACCCCACCACTTCCCATTCACTCCCACCGTCCATACACCCAATGGACCCACCCCTTCCCATTCACTCCCACCTTCCTCACTCCCAATGGACTCCACCCCATCCCATTCACTCCCACCTTCCTCACTCCCAATGTGACCACACCCCTTCCCATTCACTCCCACCACCCACACTCACAATGGGACCACACCACTTCCCATTCACTCCAACCATCAACACTCCAAATGGAAAACAACCCCTTCCCATTCACTCCCACCGTCCACACTCCCAATGGGACCCAACCCCTTCCCATTCACTCCCACCGTCCACTCTCCCAATGGGACCCCACCCCTTCCCATTCACTGCCAGCGCCAATGGTATCACTCTGCTTCCCATTCACTCCCACCAGCCACACTCCCAATGGGACCCCACCGCTTCGCATTCACTCCCACATTCCTCAATCCCAATGGGACCCCACCCCTTCCACTCCACTCCCACCGTCTACACTCACAATTGACCCCCCCCCTGCACGTTCATTCCCACTGCCAATGAGATGCCTCCCCTTCCCATTCACTCCCACCGTCCACACTCCCAATGCTCCCCACCCCTTCCGATTCACTCCAACCGTCCACACTCCCAATAGACCCCAGCCCTTCTCATTCACTCCTGCCGTCCACACTCCCAGTGGACCCCAACCCTTCCCATTCACTCCCACTGTCCACACTCCCAATGGACCCCACCCCTTCCCATTCACTCCCACCACCCACACTCCCAATGTGACACTACCCCTTCTCATTCACTCTCACCGTCCACACTCCCAATGGGAACCCACCCCATCCCATTCACTCCCACCGTCCACACTCCCAATAGACCCCACCCCTTCAGGTTCACTCCCACCTTCCACCCTCCCAATGTGACCCCACCCCTTCCCATTCGCTCCCAGCGTCCACACTCGCAATGGACTCCACCCCTTCCCATTCACTCCCACTGTCCACCCTCCCAATGGACCCCACCCCTTCCCATTCTCTCCCACTGTCCACACTCCCAATGGGACCCCACCATTTCCCATTCACTTCACCATCCACACTCCCAATGGGACCACACCCCTTCCCATTCACTCCCACCGTCCAGCCTCCCACTGGACCCCACCCCTTCCCGTACACTCCCACTGTCCACAATTGCAATGGGACCCCACCCCTTCCCATTCACTCCCACCGTCCACACTACGAATGGACTCCACCCCTTCCCATTCACTCCCACTGTCCATCCTCCCAATGGACCCCACCACTTCTCATTCACTCCCACTGTCCACACTCCCAATGAGACCCCACCACTTCCCATTCACTCCCACCGTCCATACACCCAATGGACCCACCCCTTCCCATTCACTCCTACCTTCCTCACTCCCAATTGACCACACCCCTTCGGGTTCACTCACACCATCCACCCTCCAAATGGGAGACCACCCTTTCCATTCACTCCCACCACCCACACTCCAAAGGAACCCACCCCTTCCCGTTCACTCCCACCGTCCACACTCCCAATGGACCCCACCCTTCCTATTCACTCCCAAAGGGACCCCAGCCATTCCCATTCACTCCCACCATCCACTCTCCCAATGGGACCCTTCCGTTTCCCATTCACTCCCAACATCCACACTCCGAATGGACCCAACCCCTTCCCATTCAGTCCCACCGTCCACACTCCCAATGGGAGCCCACCCCCTCCCATTCACTCCCAGCGTCCACACTATGAATGGACTCCACCCCTTCCCATTCACTCCCACCTTCCTCACTCCCAATGGACTCCACCCCATCCCATTCACTCCCACCTTCCTCACTCCCAATGTGACCCCACCCCTTCCCATTCGCTCCCAGCATCCACACTCCCAATGGACTCCACCCCTTCCCATTCACTCCCACAGTCCACCCTCCCAATGGACCCCACCCCTTCCCATTCACTCCCAATGGGATCTTACCCTTTTCCATTCACTCCCACCACCCACACTCCAATGGACCCCACCCCTTCCCATTCACTCCCACCTTCCACCCTCCCAATGGGACCCCACCCCTTCCCATTCACTCCCACTGTCCACACTCGAATGGACGCCACCCCTTCCCGTTCACTATCACTGCCAATGGGATCCCTCCACTTCCCATTCACTCCCACCGGCCGCACTCCAAATGGGACCCAACCCCTTTCCATTCACTCCCACCATCCTCAATCCCAATGGACCCCAACCCTTTGGGTTCACTCCCACCATCCAACCTCCCAGTTGGACCCCACCCATTCCCGTTCACTCCCACTGTCCACACTTGCAATGGGACCACACCCCTTCCCATTCACTCCCACTGTCCACACACCCAATGGACCCACCCCTTCCCATTCACTCCCACCTTCCTCACTCCCAATTGACCCCACCTCTTTGGGTTCACTCACACCATCCACACTCCCAATGGGATCTTACCCCTTTCCATTCACTCCCACCACCCACACACCCAACTGGACCCCACCACTTCCCATTCACTCCCAGCGTCCACACTACGAATGGACTCCACCCCTTCCCATGCACTCCCACTGTCCACCCTCCCAATGGACCCCACCCCTTCCCGTTCACTCTCACTGCCAATGGGATCCCTCCCCTTCCCATTCAGTCCCACCGTCCACACTCCCAATGGGTCCCCACTCCTTCCCATTCACTCCCAATGTCCACACTCCAATGTACGCCACCCCTTCCCGTTCACTCCCACCTTCCACCATCCCAATGTGACCCCACCACTTCCCATTCACTCCCACTGTCCACACTCGAATGGACGCCACCCCTTCCCGTTCACTATCACTGCCAATGGGATCCCTCCACTTCCCATTCACTCCCACCGGCCGCACTCCCAATGGGACCCGACCCCTTCCCATTCACTCCCACCATCCTCAATCCCAATGGACCCCAACCCTTTGGGTTCACTCCCACCATCCAACCTCCCAGTTGGACCCCACCCATTCCCGTTCACTCCCACTGTCCACACTTGCAATGGGACCACACCCCTTCCCATTCACTCCCACTGTCCACACACCCAATGGACCCACCCCTTCCCATTCACTCCCACCTTCCTCACTCCCAATTGACCCCACCTCTACGGGTTCACTCACACCATCCACACTCCCAATGGGATCTTACCCCTTTCCTTTCACTCCCACCACCCACACACCCAACTGGACCCCACCACTTCCCATTCACTCCCAGCGTCCACACTACGAATGGACTCCACCCCTTCCCATGCACTCCCACTGTCCACCCTCCCAATGGACCCCACCCCTTCCCGTTCACTCTCACTGCCAATGGGATCCCTCCCCTTCCCATTCAGTCCCACCGTCCACACTCCCAATGGGTCCCCACTCCTTCCCATTCACTCCCAATGTCCACACTCCAATGTACGCCACCCCTTCCCGTTCACTCCCACCTTCCACCATCCCAATGTGACCCCACCACTTCCCATTCACTCCCACTGTCCACACTCGAATGGACGCCACCCCTTCCCGTTCACTATCACTGCCAATGGGATCCCTCCACTTCCCATTCACTCCCACCGGCCGCACTCCCAATGGGACCCGACCCCTTCCCATTCACTCCCACCATCCTCAATCCCAATGGACCCCAACCCTTTGGGTTCACTCCCACCATCCAACCTCCCAGTTGGACCCCACCCATTCCCGTTCACTCCCACTGTCCACACTTGCAATGGGACCACACCCCTTCCCATTCACTCCCACTGTCCACACACCCAATGGACCCACCCCTTCCCATTCACTCCCACCTTCCTCACTCCCAATTGACCCCACCTCTACGGGTTCACTCACACCATCCACACTCCCAATGGGATCTTACCCCTTTCCATTCACTCCCACCACCCACACACCCAACTGGACCCCACCACTTCCCATTCACTCCCAGCGTCCACACTACGAATGGACTCCACCCCTTCCCATGCACTCCCACTGTCCACCCTCCCAATGGACCCCACCCCTTCCCGTTCACTCTCACTGCCAATGGGATCCCTCCCCTTCCCATTCAGTCCCACCGTCCACACTCCCAATGGGTCCCCACTCCTTCCCATTCACTCCCAATGTCCACACTCCAATGTACGCCACCCCTTCCCGTTCACTCCCACCTTCCACCATCCCAATGTGACCCCAACACTTCCC
Organism: Hypanus sabinus; assembly: GCF_030144855.1. Classification (NCBI taxonomy): domain Eukaryota; kingdom Metazoa; phylum Chordata; class Chondrichthyes; order Myliobatiformes; family Dasyatidae; genus Hypanus; species Hypanus sabinus. Next base: position 72,017,845 of record NC_082714.1, on the reverse strand, counting down.
ATTCACTCCCACTGTCGACACTCGAATGGACGCCACCCCTTCCCGTTCTCTATCACTGCCAATGGGATCCCTCCACTTCCCATTCACTCCCACCGGCCGCACTCCCAATGGGACCCGACCCCTTCCCATTCACTCCCACCGTCCTCAATCCCAATGGACCCCAACCCTTTGGGTTCACTCCCACCTTCCAACCTCCCAGTGGGACCCCACCCATTCCCGTTCACTCCCACTGTCCACACTTGCAATGGGACCACACCCCTTCCCATTCACTCCCACTGTCCACACTCCCAATGGGACCCCACCCCTTCCCATTCACTCCCACTGTCCACACACCCAATGGACCCACCCCTTCCCATTCACTCCCACCTACCTCACTCCCAATTGACCCCACCTCTTCGGGTTCACTCACACCATCCACCCTCCCAATGGGAGACCACCCTTTTCCATTCACTCCCACCACCCACACTCCCAATGGACCCCACCCCTTCCCGTTCACTCGCACCGTCCACACTCCCATTGGGATCTTACTCCTTTCCATTCACACCCACCACCCACACTCCCAATGGACCCCCACCCCTTCCCGTTCACTCGCACCGTCCACACTCCCAATGGGATCTTACCCCTTTCCATTCACACCCAACACCCACACTCCCAATGGGACCCTACCCCTTCACATTCACTCCCACCGTCCACACTCCCAATGGGTTTTTACACCTTTCCATTCACTCCCACCACCCACACTCGCAATGGGACCCCACCACTTCCCATTCACTCCCACCGTCCACACTCCCAATGGACCCCACCCTTCCTATTCACTCCCAATGGGACCCCACCCCTTTCCATTCACTCCCAGTGTCCACACTACAAATGGACTCCTCCCCTTCCCATTCACTCCCATTGTCCACCCTCCCAATGGACCCCACCCCTTCCCGTTCATTCTCACTGCCAATGGGATCCCTCCCCTTCCCATTCACTCCCACCGTCCACACCCAATGGACTCCACCCCTTCCCATTCACTCCCACCTTCCTCACACCCAATGGACCCCACACCTTCAGGTTCACTCCCACATTCCACCCTCCCAATGTGACCCCACCCGTTCCCATTCGCTCCCAGCGTCCACACTCCCAATGGACTCCACCCCTTCCCATTCACTCCCACAGTCCACCCTCCCAATGGACCCCACCCCTTCCCATTCACTCCCAATGGGATCTTACCCTTTTCCATTCACTCCCACCACCCACACTCCAATGGACCCCACCCCTTCCCATTCACTCCCACCTTCCACCCTCCCAATGGGACCCCACCCCTTCCCATTCACTCCCACTGTCCACACTCGAATGGACGCCACCCCTTCCCGTTCACTATCACTGCCAATGGGATCCCTCCACTTCCCATTCACTCCCACCGGCCGCACTCCAAATGGGACCCAACCCCTTTCCATTCACTCCCACCATCCTCAATCCCAATGGACCCCAACCCTTTGGGTTCACTCCCACCATCCAACCTCCCAGTTGGACCCCACCCATTCCCGTTCACTCCCACTGTCCACACTTGCAATGGGACCACACCCCTTCCCATTCACTCCCACTGTCCACACACCCAATGGACCCACCCCTTCCCATTCACTCCCACCTTCCTCACTCCCAATTGACCCCACCTCTTTGGGTTCACTCACACCATCCACACTCCCAATGGGATCTTACCCCTTTCCATTCACTCCCACCACCCACACACCCAACTGGACCCCACCACATCCCATTCACTCCCAGCGTCCACACTACGAATGGACTCCACCCCTTCCCATGCACTCCCACTGTCCACCCTCCCAATGGACCCCACCCCTTCCCGTTCACTCTCACTGCCAATGGGATCCCTCCCCTTCCCATTCAGTCCCACCGTCCACACTCCCAATGGGTCCCCACTCCTTCCCATTCACTCCCAATGTCCACACTCCAATGTACGCCACCCCTTCCCGTTCACTCCCACCTTCCACCATCCCAATGTGACCCCACCACTTCCCATTCACTCCCACTGTCGACACTCGAATGGACGCCACCCCTTCCTGTTCACTATCACTGCCAATGGGATCCCTCCACTTCCCATTCACTCCCACCGGCCGCACTCCCAATGGGACCCGACCCCTTCCCATTCACTCCCACCGTCCTCAATCCCAACGGACCCCAACCCTTTGGGTTCACTCCCACCTTCCAACCTCCCAGTGGGACCCCACCCATTCCCGTTCACTCCCACTGTCCACACTTGCAATGGGACCATACCCCTTCCCATTCACTCCCACTGTCCACACTCCCAATGGGACCCCACCCCTTCCCATTCACTCCCACTGTCCACACACCCAATGGACCCACCCCTTCCCATTCACTCCCACCTTCCTCACTCCCAATTGACCCCACCTCTTCGGGTTCACTCACACCATCCACACTCCCAATGGGAGACCACCCTTTTCCATTCACTCCCACCACCCACACTCCCAATGGACCCCACCCCTTCCCGTTCACTCGCACCGTCCACACTCCCATTGGGATCTTACTCCTTTCCATTCACACCCACCACCCACACTCCCAATGGACCCCACCCCTTCCCGTTCACTCGCACCGTCCACACTCCCAATGGGATCTTACCCCTTTCCATTCACACCCACCACCCACACTCCCAATGGGACCCTACCCCTTCACATTCACTCCCACCGTCCACACTCCCAATGGGTTTTTACACCTTTCCATTCACTCCCACCACCCACACTCGCAATGGGACCCCACCACTTCCCATTCACTCCCACCGTCCACACTCCCAATGGACCCCACCCTTCCTATTCACTCCCAATGGGATCCCTCCCCTTCCCATTCACTCCCACCGTCCACACCCAATGGACTCCACCCCTTCCCATTCACTCCCACCTTCCTCACTCCCAATGGACCCCACACCTTCAGGTTCACTCCCACATTCCACCCTCCCAATGTGACCCCACCCATTCCCATTCGTTCCCAGCGTCCACGCTCCCAATTAACTCCACCCCTTCCCATTCACTCCCACTGTCCACCCTCCCAATGGACCCCACCCCTTCCCATTCACTCCCACTGTCCACACTCCCAATGGGACCCAACCATTTCCCATTCACTTCACTATCCACACTCCCAAAGGGACCACACCCTTCCCATTCACTCCCACCATCCACCCTCCCACTGGACCCCACCCCTTCCCGTTCACTCCCACTGTCCACACTTGCGATGGGACCCCACCCCTTCCCATTCACTCCCACCGTCCACACTACGAATGTACTCCACCCCTTCCCATTCACTGCCACTGTCCACACTCCCAATGGGACCCCACCACTTCCCATTCACTCCCACCGTCCCTACACCCAATGGACCCACCCCTTCCCATTCACTCCCACCTTCCACCCTCCCAATGGGACCCCACCCCTTCCCATTCACTCCCACTGTCCACACTCGAATGGACACCACCCCTTCCCATTCACTCCCACCTTCCTCACTCCCAATGGACTCCACCGCATCCCATTCACTCCCACCTTCCTCACTCCCAATGTGACCCCACCCCTTCCCATTCACTCCCACCACCCACACTCACAATGGGACCACACCACTTCCCATTCACTCCCACCGTCCACACTCCCAATGGACCCCACCCTTCCTATTCATTCCCAATGGGAGCCCACCCCCTGCCAATCACTCCCAGCACCCACACTCCAATGGACCCCACCCCTTCCCGTTCACTCCCACCGTCCACAATCCCAATGGGATCTTACCCCTTTCCATTCACTCCCACCTTCCTCAATCCCAATGGACCCCAACCCTTTGGGTTCACTCCCACCTTCCAACCTCCCAGTGGTACCCCACCACTTCCCGTTCACTCCCACTGTCCACACGTGCAATGGGACCCCACCCCTTCCCATTCACTCCCACCTTCCACACTACGAATCGACTCCACCCCTTCCCATTCACTCCCACTGTCCATCCTCCCAATGGACCCCACCCCTTCCCATTCACTCCCACTGTGCACACTCCCAATGGGACCCCACCACTTCCCATTCACTCCCACCGTCCATACACCCAATGACCCACCCCTTCCCATTCACTCCCACCTTCCTCACTCCCAATTGACCCCACGCCTTCGGGTTCACTCACACCATCCACCCTCCCAATGGGAGACCACCCTTTTCCATTCACTCCCACCGTCCATACTCCCAATGGGATCTTACCCCTTTCCATTCACTCCCACCACCCACACTCCAATGGAACCCCACCCCTTCCCGTTCACTCCCACCGTCCACAATCCCAATGGGATCTTACGCCTTTCGATTCACTCCCACCATACTCGCTCCCAATGCGACCCCACAACTTCCCATTCACTTCCACCATCCACACTCCCAATGGGATCTTACTCCTTTCCATTCACTCCCACCACCCACACTCTAATGGACCCCACCCCTTCCCGTTCACTCCCACCGTCCACAATCCCAATGGGATCTTACCCCTTTCGATTCACTCCCACCATCCTCGCTCCCAATGTGACCCCACACTTTCTAATTCAGTCCCACCATCCACACTCCCAATGGGATCTTACCCCTTTCCATTCACTCCCACTACCCACACTCCCAATGGACCCCACCCCTTCCCGTTCACTCGCACCGTCAACACTCCCAATGGGATCTTACCCCTTTCCATTCACACCCACCACCCACACTCCCAATGGACTCCACCCCTTCCCATTCACTCCCACTGTCCACCCTCCCAATGGACCCCACCCCTTCCCATTCACTCCCACTGTCCACACTCCCAATGGGACCCAACCATTTCCCATTCACTTCACCATCCACACTCCCAAAGGGACCATACCCCTTCCCATTCACTCCCACCTTCCTCAATCCCAATGGACCCCAACCCTTTGGGTTCACTCCCACCTTCCAACCTCCCAGTGGGACCCCACCACTTCCCGTTCACTCCCACTGTCCACACGTGCAATGGGACCCCACCCCTTCCCATTCACTCCCACCTTCCACACTACGAATCGACTCCACCCCTTCCCATTCACTCCCACTGTCCATCCTCCCAATGGACCCCACCCCTTCCCATTCACTCCCACTGTCCACACTCCCAATGGGACCCCACCACTTCCCATTCACTCCCACCGTCCATACACCCAATGGGAGACCACCCTTTTCCATTCACTCCCACCGTCCACACTCCCAATGGGATCTTACCCCTTTCCATTCACTCCCACCACCCACACTCCAATGGAACCCCACCCCTTCCCGTTCACTCCCACCGTCCACAATCCCAATGGGATCTTACGCCTTTCCATTCACTCCCACCATACTCGCTCCCAATGCGACCCCACAACTTCCCATTCACTTCCACCATCCACACTCCCAATGGGATCTTACCCCTTTCCATTCACACCCACCACACACAGTCCCAATGGACCCCACCCCTTCCCGTTCACTCGCACCGTCCACACTCCCAATGGGATCTTACCCCTTTCCATTCACACCCACCACCCACACTCCCAATGGACCCTACCCCTTCACATTCACTCCCACCGTCCACACTCCCAATGGACCCCACCCTTCCTATTCACTCCCAATGGGATCCTACCCCTTCACATTCACTCCCACTGTCCACACTCCAATGTACGCCACCCCTTCGCATTCACTCCCACCTTCCACCCTCCCAATGTGACCCCCCCCCTTCGCATTCACTCCCACCTTCCACCCTCCCAATGTGACCCCCCCCCTTCGCATTCACTCCCACCTTCCACCCTCCCAATGGGACCCCACCCCTTCCCATTCACTCCCACTGTCGACACTTGAATGGACGCCACCCCTTCCCGTTCACTATCACTGCCAATGGGATCTTACCCCTTTCCATTCACTCCCACCACCCACACTCCCAACTGGACCCCACCACTTCCCATTCACTCCCAGCGTCCACACTACGAATGGACTCCACCCCTTCCCATGCAGTCCCACTGTCCACCCTCCCAATGGACGCCATCCCTTCCCGTTCACTCTCACTGCCAATGGGATCCCTCCCCTTCCCATTCACTCCCACCGTCCACACTCCCAATGGACTCCACCCCTTCCCATTCACTCCCACCTTCCTCACTCCCAATGGACCCCACCCCTTCAGGTTCACTCCCACCTTCCACCCTCCCAATGTGACCCCACCGCTTCCCATTCGCTCCCAGCGTCCACACTCCCAATGGACCACCCCATTCACTCCCACTGTCCACCCTCCCAATGGAACCCACCCCTTCCCATTCAGTCCTACCGTCCACACTCCAAATGGGTCCGCACCCCTTCCCATTCACTCCCACTGTCCACACTCCAATGTACGCCACCCCTTCCCGTTCACTCCCACCTTCCACCCTCCCAATGTGACCCCACCCCTTCCCATTCACTCCCACCTTCCACCCTCCCAATGTGACCCCACCCCTTCCCATTCACTCCCACCTTCCACCCTCCCAATGGGACCCCACCCCTTCCCATTCACTCCCACTGTCCACACTCGAATGGACGCCACCCCTTCCCGTTCACTATCACTGCCAATGGGATCCCTCCACTTCCCATTCACTCCCACCGGCCGCACTCCCAATGGGACCCAACCCCTTCCCATTCCCTCCCACCATCCTCAATCCCAATGGACCCCAACCCTTTGGGTTCACTCCCACCTTTCAACCTCCCAGTGGGACCCCACCCCTTCCCATTCACTCCCACTGTCCACACTCCCAATGGGACCCCACCCCTTCCCATTCACTCCCACTGTCCACACACCCAATGGACCCACCCCTTCCCATTCACTCCCACCTTCCTCACTCCCAATTGACCCCACCTCTTCGGGTTCACTCACCATCCACACTCCCAATGGGATCTTACCCCTTTCCATTCACTCCCACCACCCACACTCCCAACTGGACCCCACCCCTTCCCATGCACTCCCACTGTCCACCCACCCAATGGACCCCACCCCTTCCCGTTCACTCTCACTGCCAATGGGATCCCTCCCCTTCCCATTCACTCCCACCGTCCACACTCCCAATGGACCCCACAACTTCCCATTCACACCCAGCGTCCACACTACGAATGGACTCCACCCCTTCCCATGCACTCCCACTGTCCACCCTCCCAATGGACCCAACCCCTTCCCGTTCACTCTCACTGCCAATGGGATCCCTCCCCTTCCCATTCACTCCCACCGTTCACACTCCCAATGGACTCCACCCCTTCCCATTCACTCCCACCTTCCTCACTCCCAATGGACCCCACCCCTTCAGGTTCACTCCCACCTTCCACCCTCCCAATGTGACCCCACCCCTTCCCATTCGCTCCCAGCGTCCACACTCCCAATGGGTCCCCACTCCTTCCCATTCACTCCCAATGTCCACACTCCAATGTACGCCACCCCTTCCCGTTCACTCCCACCTTCCACCCTCCTAATGTGACCCCACCCCTTCCCATTCACTCCCACCTTCCACCCTCCCAATGGGACCCCACCCCTTCCCATTCACTCCCACCTTCCACCCTCCCAATGGGACCCAACCCCTTCCCATTCACTCCCACTGTCAACACTCGAATGGACGCCACCCCTTCCCGTTCACTATCACTGCCAATGGGATCCCACCACTTCCCATTCACTCCCACCGTCCATACACCCAATGGACCCACCCCTTCCCATTCACTCCCAAATTCCACCCTCCCAATGGGACTCCACCCCTTCCCATTCACTCCCATTGTCCACCCTCCCAATGGACCCCACCCCTTCCCGTTCATTCTCACTGCCAATGGGATCCCTCCCCTTCCCATTCACTCCCACCGTCCACACTCCCAATGGACTCCACCCCTTCCCATTCACTCCCACCTTCCTCACTCCCAATGGACCCCACACCTTCAGGTTCACTCCCACATTCCACCCTCCCAATGTGACCCCACCCGTTCCCATTCGTTCCCAGCATCCACACTCCCAATTAACTCCACCCCTTCCCATTCACTCCCACTGTCCACCCTCCCAATGGACCCCACCCCTTCCCATTCACTCCCACTGTCCACACTCCCAATGGGACCCAACCATTTCCCATTCACTTCACCATCCACACTCCCAAAGGGACCACACCCCTTCCCATTCACTCCCACCTTCCTCAATCCCAATGGACCCCAACCCTTTGGGTTCACTCCCACCTTCCAACCTCCCAGTGGGACCCCACCACTTCCCGTTCACTCCCACTGTCCACACGTGCAATGGGACCCCACCCCTTCCCATTCACTCCCACCTTCCACACTACGAATCGACTCCACCCCTTCCCATTCACTCCCACTGTCCATCCTCCCAATGGACCCCACCCCTTCCCATTCACTCCCACTGTCCACACTCCCAATGGAACCCCACCACTTCCCATTCACTCCCACCGTCCATACACCCAATGGGAGACCACCCTTTTCCATTCACTCCCACCGTCCACACTCCCAATGGGATCTTACCCCTTTCCATTCACTCCCACCACCCACACTCCAATGGAACCCCACCCCTTCCCGTTCACTCCCACCGTCCACAATCCCAATGGGATCTTACGCCTTTCCATTCACTCCCACCTTTACTCGCTCCCAATGCGACCCCACAACTTCCCATTCACTCCCACCTTCCTCACTCCCAATTGACCCCACCTCTTCGGGTTCACTCACCATCCACACTCCCAATGGGATCTTACCCCTTTCCATTCACTCCCACCACCCACACTCCCAACTGGACCCCACCCCTTCCCATGCACTCCCACTGTCCACCCACCCAATGGACCCCACCCCTTCCCGTTCACTCTCACTGCCAATGGGATCCCTCCCCTTCCCATTCACTCCCACCGTCCACACTCCCAATGGACCCCACCACTTCCCATTCACACCCAGCGTCCACACTACGAATGGACTCCACCCCTTCCCATGCACTCCCACTGTCCACCCTCCCAATGGACCCCACCCCTTCCCGTTCACTCTCACTGCCAATGGGATCCCTCCCCTTCCCATTCACTCCCACCGTTCACACTCCCAATGGACTCCACCCCTTCCCATTCACTCCCACCTTCCTCACTCCCAATGGACCCCACCCCTTCAGGTTCACTCCCACCTTCCACCCTCCCAATGTGACCCCACCCCTTCCCATTCGCTCCCAGCGTCCACACTCCCAATGGGTCCCCACTCCTTCCCATTCACTCCCAATGTCCACACTCTAATGTGACCCCACCCCTTCCCGTTCACTCCCACCTTCCACCCTCCCAATGGGACTCCACCCCTTCCCATTCACTCCCACCTTCCACCCTCCCAATGGGACCCAACCCCATCCCATTCACTCCCACTGTCAACACTCGAATGGACGCCACCCCTTCCCGTTCACTATCACTGCCAATGGGATCCCACCACTTCCCATTCACTCCCACCGTCCATACACCCAATGGACCCACCCCTTCCCATTCACTCCCAAATTCCACCCTCCCAATGGGACTCCTCCCCTTCCCATTCACTCCCACCGTCCACACTCCCAATGGACTCCACCCCTTCCCATTCACTCCCACCTTCCTCACTCCCAATGGACCCCACACCTTCAGGTTCACTCCCACATTCCACCCTCCCAATGTGACCCCACCCGTTCCCATTCGTTCCCAGCATCCACACTCCCAATTAACTCCACCCCTTCCCATTCACTCCCACTGTCCACCCTCCCAATGGACCCCACCCCTTCCCATTCACTCCCACTGTCCACACTCCCAATGGGACCCAACCATTTCCCATTCACTTCACCATCCACACTCCCAAAGGGACCACACCCCTTCCCATTCACTCCCACCATCCACCCTCCCACTGGACCCCACCCCTTCCCGTTCACTCCCACTGTCCACACTTGCGATGGGACCCCACCCCTTCCCATTCACTCCCACCGTCCACACTACGAATGGACTCCACCCCTTCCCATTCACTGCCACTGTCCACACTCCCAATGGGACCCCACCACTTCCCATTCACTCCCACCGTCCATAGACCCAATGGACCTACCCCTTCCCATTCACTCCCACCTTCCACCCTCCCAATGGGACCCCACCCCTTCCCATTCACTCCCACTGTCCACTCTCGAATGGACACCATCCCTTCCCATTCACTCCCACCTTCCTCACTCCCAATGGACTCCACCCCATCCCATTCACTCCCACCTTCCTCACTCCCAATGTGACCCCACCCCTTCCCATTCACTCCCACCACCCACACTCACAATGGGACCACACCACTTCCCATTCACTCCCATCGTCCACACTCCCAATGGACCCCACCCTTCCTATTCATTCCCAATGGGAGCCCACCCCCTCCCATTCACTCCCAGCGTCCACACTACGAATGGACTCCACCCCTTCCCATTCACTCCCACCTTCCTCACTCCCAATGGACTCCACCCCATCCCATTCACTCCCACCTTCCTCACTCCCAATGTGACCCCACACCTTCCCATTCGCTCCCAGCGTCCACACTCCCAATGGACTCCACCCCTTCCCATTCACTCCCACAGTCCACCCTCCCAATGGACCCCACCCCTTCCCATTCACTCCCAATGGGATCTTACCCCTTTCCATTCACTCCCACTACCCACACTCCAAATGGACACCACCCCTTCCCGTTCACTCGCACCGTCAACGCTCCCAATGGGATCTTACCCCTTTCCATTCACTCCCACCACCCACACTCCCAATGGACTCCACCCCTTCCCATTCACTCCCACTGTCCATCCTCCCAATGGACCCCACCCCTTCCCATTCACTCCCACCATCCACACTCCCAATGGGATCTTACCCCTTTCCATTCACTCCCACCACCCACACTCCAATGGACCCCACCCCTTCCCATTCACTCCCACCACCCACACTCCCAATGTGACACTACCCCTTCTCATTCACTCTCACCGTCCACACTCCCAATGGGAACCCACCCCATCCCATTCACTCCCACCTTCCTCACTCCCAATGTGACCCCACCCCTTCCCATTCACTCCCACCACCCACACTCACAATGGGACCACACCACTTCCCATTCACTCCCACCGTCCACACTCCCAATGGACCCCACCCTTCCTATTCATTCCCAATGGGAGCCCACCCCCTCCCATTCACTCCCAGCGTCCACACTACGAATGGACTCCACCCCTTCCCATTCACTCCCACCTTCCTCACTCCCAATGGACTCCACCCCATCCCATTCACTCCCACCTTCCTCACTCCCAATGTGACCCCACACCTTCCCATTCGCTCCCAGCGTCCACACTCCCAATGGACTCCACCCCTTCGCATTCACTCCCACAGTCCACCCTCCCAATGGACCCCACCCCTTCCCATTCACTCCCAATGGGATCTTACCCTTTTCCGTTCACTCCCACCACCCACACTCCAATGGACCCCACCCCTTCCCGTTCACTCCCACCGTCCACAATCCCAATGGGATCGTACCCCTTTCCATTCACTCCCACCATCCTCGCTCCCAATGTGACCCCACACTTTCTAATTCAGTCCCACCATCCACACTCCCAATGGGATCTTACCACTTTCCATTCACTCCCACTACCCACACTCCCAATGGACCCCACCCCTTCCCGTTCACTCGCACCGTCAACGCTCCCAATGTGATCTTACCCCTTTCCATTCACACCCACCACCCACACTCCCAATGGACTCCACCCCTTCCCATTCACTCCCACTGTCCACCCTCCCAATGGACCCCACCCCTTCCCATTCACTCCCACTGTCCACACTCCCAATGGGACCCAACCATTTCCCATTCACTTCACCATCCACACTCCCAAAGGGACCACACCCCTTCCCATTCACTCCCACCGTCCACCCTCCCACTGGACCCCACCCCTTCCCGTTCACTCCCACTGTCCACACTTGCAATGGGACCCCACCCCTTCCCATTCACTCCCACTGTCCATCCTCCCAATGGACACCACCCCTTCCCATTCACTCCCACCGTCCATACATCCAATGGACCCACCCCTTCCCATTCACTCCCACCTTCCTCACTCCCAATTGACCCCACCCCTTCGGGTTCACTCACACCATCCACCCTCCCAATGGGAGACCACCCTTTTCCATTCACTCCCACCGTCCACACTCCCAAAGGGATCTTACCCCTTTCCATTCACTCCCACCACCCACACTCCAATGGACCCCACCCCTTCCCATTCACTCCCACCACCCACACTCCCAATGTGACACTACCCCTTCTCATTCACTCTCACCGTTCACACTCCCAATCGACTCCACCCCTTCCCATTCACTCCCACCTTCCTCACTCCCAATGGACCCCACCCCTTCAGGTTCACTCCCACCTTCCACCCTCCCAATGTGACCCCACCCCTTCCCATTCGCTCCCAGCGTCCACACTCCCAATGGGTCCCCACTCCTTCCCATTCACTCCCAATGTCCACACTCCAATGTACGCCACCCCTTCCCGTTCACTCCCACCTTCCACCCTCCTAATGTGACCCCACCCCTTCCCATTCACTCCCACCTTCCACCCTCCCAATGGGACCCCACCCCTTCCCATTCACTCCCACCTTCCACCCTCCCAATGGGACCCAACCCCTTCCCATTCACTCCCACTGTCAACACTCGAATGGACGCCACCCCTTCCCGTTCACTATCACTGCCAATGGGATCCCACCACTTCCCATTCACTCCCACCGTCCATACACCCAATGGACCCACCCCTTCCCATTCACTCCCAAATTCCACCCTCCCAATGGGACTCCACCCCTTCCCATTCACTCCCATTGTCCACCCTCCCAATGGACCCCACCCCTTCCCATTCATTCTCACTGCCAATGGGATCCCTCCCCTTCCCATTCACTCCCACCGTCCACACTCCCAATGGACTCCACCCCTTCCCATTCACTCCCACCTTCCTCACTCCCAATGGACCCCACACCTTCAGGTTCACTCCCACATTCCACCCTCCCAATGTGACCCCACCCGTTCCCATTCGTTCCCAGCATCCACACTCCCAATTAACTCCACCCCTTCCCATTCACTCCCACTGTCCACCCTCCCAATGGACCCCACCCCTTCCCATTCACTCCCACTGTCCACACTCCCAATGGGACCCAACCATTTCCCATTCACTTCACCATCCACACTCCCAAAGGGACCACACCCCTTCCCATTCACTCCCACCTTCCTCAATCCCAATGGACCCCAACCCTTTGGGTTCACTCCCACCTTCCAACCTCCCAGTGGGACCCCACCACTTCCCGTTCACTCCCACTGTCCACACGTGCAATGGGACCCCACCCCTTCCCATTCACTCCCACCTTCCACACTACGAATCGACTCCACCCCTTCCCATTCACTCCCACTGTCCATCCTCCCAATGGACCCCACCCCTTCCCATTCACTCCCACTGTCCACACTCCCAATGGAACCCCACCACTTCCCATTCACTCCCACCGTCCATACACCCAATGGGAGACCACCCTTTTCCATTCACTCCCACCGTCCACACTCCCAATGGGATCTTACCCCTTTCCATTCACTCCCACCACCCACACTCCAATGGAACCCCACCCCTTCCCGTTCACTCCCACCGTCCACAATCCCAATGGGATCTTACGCCTTTCCATTCACTCCCACCTTTACTCGCTCCCAATGCGACCCCACAACTTCCCATTCACTCCCACCTTCCTCACTCCCAATTGACCCCACCTCTTCGGGTTCACTCACCATCCACACTCCCAATGGGATCTTACCCCTTTCCATTCACTCCCACCACCCACACTCCCAACTGGACCCCACCCCTTCCCATGCACTCCCACTGTCCACCCACCCAATGGACCCCACCCCTTCCCGTTCACTCTCACTGCCAATGGGATCCCTCCCCTTCCCATTCACTCCCACCGTCCACACTCCCAATGGACCCCACCACTTCCCATTCACACCCAGCGTCCACACTACGAATGGACTCCACCCCTTCCCATGCACTCCCACTGTCCACCCTCCCAATGGACCCCACCCCTTCCCGTTCACTCTCACTGCCAATGGGATCCCTCCCCTTCCCATTCACTCCCACCGTTCACACTCCCAATGGACTCCACCCCTTCCCATTCACTCCCACCTTCCTCACTCCCAATGGACCCACCCCTTCAGGTTCACTCCCACCTTCCACCCTCCCAATGTGACCCCACCCCTTCCCATTCGCTCCCAGCGTCCACACTCCCAAAGGGTCCCCACTCCTTCCCATTCACTCCCAATGTCCACACTCCAATGTACGCCACCCCTTCCCGTTCACTCCCACCTTCCACCCTCCTAATGTGACCCCACCCCTTCCCATTCACTCCCACCTTCCACCCTCCCAATGGGACTCCACCCCTTCCCATTCACTCCCACCTTCCACCCTCCCAATGGGACCCAACCCCATCCCATTCACTCCCACTGTCAACACTCGAATGGACGCCACCCCTTCCCGTTCACTATCACTGCCAATGGGATCCCACCACTTCCCATTCACTCCCACCGTCCATACACCCAATGGACCCACCCCTTCCCATTCACTCCCAAATTCCACCCTCCGAATGGGACTCCACCCCTTCCCATTCACTCCCATTGTCCACCCTCCCAATGGACCCCACCCCTTCCCGTTCATTCTCACTGCCAATGGGATCCCACCACCCACACTCCCAATGTGACACTACCCCTTCTCATTCACTCTCACCGTCCACACTCCCAATGGGAACCCACCCCATCCCATTCACTCCCACCGTCCACACTCCCAATAGACCCCACCCCTTCAGGTTCACTCCCACCTTCCAGCCTCCCAATGTGACCCCACCCCTTCCCATTCGCTCCCAGCGTCCACACTCGCAATGGACTCCACCCCTTCCCATTCACTCCCACTGTCCACCCTCCCAATGGACCCCACCCCTTCCCATTCTCTCCCACTGTCCACACTCCCAAGGGGACCCCACCATTTCCCATTCACTTCACCATCCACACTCCCAATGGGACCACACCCCTTCCCATTCACTCCCACCGTCCAGCCTCCCACTGGACCCCACCTCTTCCCGTTCACTCCCACTGTCCACAATTACAATGGGACCCCACCCCTTCCCATTCACTCCCACCGTCCACACTACGAATGGACTCCACCCCTTCCCATTCACTCCCACTGTCCATCCTCCCAATGGACCCCACCACTTCCCATTCACTCCCACTGTCCACACTCCCAATGAGACCCCACCACTTCCCATTCACTCCCACCGTCCACACTCCCAATTGACCACACCCCTTCGGGTTCACTCACACCATCCACCCTCCCAATGGGAGACCACCCTTTCCATTCACTCCCACCACCCACACTCCAAAGGAACCCACCCCTTCCCGTTCACTCCCACCGTCCACACTCCCAATGGGTTTTTACCACTTTCAGTTCACTCCCGCTACACACACTCCCAATGGGACCACACCACTTCCCATTCACTCCCACTGTCCACACTCCCAATGGACCCCACCCTTCCTATTCACTCCCAAAGGGATCCCAGCCATTCCCATTCACTCCCACCATCCAATCTCCCAATGGGACCCTTCCCTTTCCCATTCACTCCCACCTTCCTCACTCCCAATGGACTCCACCCCATCCCATTCACTCCCACCTTCCACACTACGAATGGACTCCACCCCTCCCCATTCACTCCCACTGTCCACACACCCAATGGGACCCCACAACTTCCCATTCACTCCCACCGTCCAAACACCCAATGGACCCACCCCTTCCCATTCACTCCCACCTTCCTCACTCCCAATTGACCCACCCCTTCGGGTTCACTCACACCATCCACCCTCCCAATGGGAGACCACCCTTTTCCATTCACTCCCACCGTCCACACTCCCAATGGGATCTTACCCCTTTCCATTCACTCACACCACCCACACTCCAATGGACCCCACCCCTTCCCATTCGCTCCCAGCGTCCACACTCCCAATGGACTCCACCCCTTTCCCATTGCCTCCCACTGTCCACCCTCCTAATGGACCCCACCCCTTCCCATTCTCTCCCACTGTCCACACTCCCAATGGGACCCCACCATTTCCCATTCACATCACCATCCACACTCCCAATGGGACCAACACCCCTTTCCCATTCACTCCCACAGTCCAGCCTCCCACTGGACCCCACCCTTCCCGTTCACTCCCACTGTCCACAATTGCAATGGGATCCCACCCCTTCCCATTCACTCCCACCGTCCACACTACGAATGGAACCCACCCCCTTCCCGTTCACTCCCACCGTCCCACAATCCCAATGGGATCTTACCCCTTTCCATTCACACCCACCACCCACACTCCCAATGGGACCCTACCCCTTCACATTCACTCCACCGTCCACACTCCCAATGGGTTTTTAACCACTTTCCTTTTACTCCACCACCCACAATCCCAATGGGACGCCACCCCCTTCCCGTTCACACCCACCTTCCACCCTCCCAATGTGCCCCCACCACTTCCCATTCACTCCTACCTTCCACCCTCCCAATGGGACCCCACCCCTTCCCATTCACTCCCACTGTCCACACTCGAATGGACGCCACCCCTTCCCGTTCACTATCACTGCCAATGGGGATCCCTCCCCTTCCCATTCACTCCCACCTTCCTCACTCCCAATGTGACCCCACCCCTCCATTCGCTCCCAGCGTCCACACTCCCAATGGACTCCACCCCTTCCCATTCACTCCCACAGTCCACCCTCCCAATGGACCCCCCCCTTCCCATTCACTCCCAATGGGATCTTACCCTTTTCCATTCACTCCCACCACCCACACTCCCATTGGGATCTTACTCCTTTCCATTCACCACCCACCACCCACACTCCCAATGGACCCCACCCCTTCCCGTTCCACTCGCACCGTCCACACTCCCAATGGGATCTTACCCCTTTCCATTCACACCCACCACCCACACTCCCAATGGGACCCTACCCCTTCACATTCACTCCCACCGTCCACACTCCCAATGGGTTTTTACACCTTTCCATTCACTCCCACCA
This sequence comes from Hypanus sabinus, assembly GCF_030144855.1. Classification (NCBI taxonomy): domain Eukaryota; kingdom Metazoa; phylum Chordata; class Chondrichthyes; order Myliobatiformes; family Dasyatidae; genus Hypanus; species Hypanus sabinus. The sequence goes on along the minus strand of NC_082714.1, from coordinate 72,000,749 downwards.
CCCACACACTCGCAATAGGACCCCCACCACTTCCCATTCACTCCACCGTCCACACTCCCAATGGACCCCACCCTTCCTATTTCACTCCCAATGGGACCCCCACCCCTTTCCATTCACTCCCACCACCCACACTCCCAATTGGACCCCACCACTTCCCATTCACTCCCAGCGTCCACACTACGAATGGACTCCACCCCTTCCCATTCACTCCCAGTGTTCACCCTCCCAATGGACCCCACCCCTTCCCGTTCATTCTCACTGCCAATGGGATCCCTCCCCTTCCCATTCACTCCCACCATCCACACTCCCAATGGACTCCACACCTTCCCATTCACTCCTACCTTCCTCACTCCCAATGGACCCCACACCTTCAGGTTCACTCCCACATTCCACCCTCCCAATGTGACCACACCCGTTCCCATTCGTTCCCAGCGTCCACACTCCCAATGGGACCCAACCATTTCCCATTCACTTCACCATCCACACTCCCAAAGGGACCACACCCCTTCCCATTCACTCCCACCGTCCACCCTCCCACTGGACCCCACCCCTTCCCGTTCACTCCCTCTGTCCACACTTGCAATGGGACCCCACCCCTTCCCATTCACTCCCACTGTCCATCCTCCCAATGGACACCACCCCTTCCCATTCACTCCCACCTTCCTCACTCCCAATTGACCCCACCGCTTCGGGTTCACTCACACCATCCACCCTCCCAATGGGAGACCACCCTTTCCCATTCACTCCCACCGTCCACACTCCCAAAGGGATTTTACCCCTTTCCATTCACTCCCACCACCCACACTCCAATGGACCCCATCCCTTCCCATTCACTCCCACCACCCACACTCCCAATGTGACACTACCCCTTTTCATTCACTCTCACCGTCCACACTCCCAATGGGAACCCACCCCATCCCATTCACTCCCACCGTCCACACTCCCAATAGACCCCACCCCTTCAGGTTCACTCCCACCTTCCAGCCTCCCAATGTGACCCCACCCCTTCCCATTCGCTCCCAGCGTCCACACTCGCAATGGACTCCACCCCTTCCCATTCACTCCCACTGTCCACCCTCCCAATGGACCCCACCCCTTCCCATTCTCTCCCACTGTCCACACTCCCAAGGGGACCCCACCATTTCCCATTCACTTCACCATCCACACTCCCAATGGGACCACACCCCTTCCCATTCACTCCCACCGTCCAGCCTCCCACTGGACCCCACCTCTTCCCGTTCACTCCCACTGTCCACAATTGCAATGGGACCCCACCCCTTCCCATTCACTCCCACCGTCCACACTCCCAATGGACCCCACCCTTCCTATTCACTCCCAAAGGGATCCCAGCCATTCCCATTCACTCCCACCATCCAATCTCCCAATGGGACCCTTCCCTTTCCCATTCACTCCCACCTTCCTCACTCCCAATGGACTCCACCCCATCCCATTCACTCCCACCTTCCACACTACGAATGGACTCCACCCCTCCCCATTCACTCCCACTGTCCACACTCCCAATGGGACCCCACAACTTCCCATTCACTCCCACCGTCCAAACACCCAATGGACCCACCCCTTCCCATTCACTCCCACCTTCCTCACTCCCAATTGACCCACCCCTTCGGGTTCACTCACACCATCCACCCTCCCAATGGGAGACCACCCTTTTCCATTCACTCCCACCGTCCACACTCCCAATGGGATCTTACCCCTTTCCATTCACTCACATCACCCACACTCCAATGGACCCCACCCCTTCCCATTCGCTCCCAGCGTCCACACTCCCAATGGACTCCACCCCTTCCCATTCCCTCCCACTGTCCACCCTCCTAATGGACCCCACCCCTTCCCATTCTCTCCCACTGTCCACACTCCCAATGGGACCCCACCATTTCCCATTCACATCACCATCCACACTCCCAATGGGACCACACCCTTTCCCATTCACTCCCACCGTCCAGCCTCCCACTGGACCCCACCCCTTCCCGTTCACTCCCACTGTCCACAATTGCAATGGGATCCCACCCCTTCCCATTCACTCCCACCGTCCACACTACGAATGGAACCCACCCTTTCCCGTTCACTCCCACCGTCCACAATCCCAATGGGATCTTACCCCTTTCCATTCACACCCACCACCCACACTCCCAATGGGACCCTACCCCTTCACATTCACTCCCACCGTCCACACTCCCAATGGGTTTTTACCACTTTCCTTTTACTCCCACCACCCACAATCCCAATGGGACGCCACCCCTTCCCGTTCACACCCACCTTCCACCCTCCCAATGTGCCCCCACCACTTCCCATTCACTCCCACCTTCCACCCTCCCAATGGGACCCCACCCCTTCCCATTCACTCCCACTGTCCACACTCGAATGGACGCCACCGCTTCCCGTTCACTATCACTGCCAATGGGATCCCTCCCCTTCCCATTCACTCCCACCTTCCTCACTCCCAATGTGACCCCACCCCTTCCCATTCGCTCCCAGCGTCCACACTCCCAATGGACTCCACCCCTTCCCATTCACTCCCACAGTCCACCCTCCCAATGGACCCCCCCCTTCCCATTCACTCCCAATGGGATCTTACCCTTTTCCATTCACTCCCACCACCCACACTCCCATTGGGATCTTACTCCTTTCCATTCACACCCACCACCCACACTCCCAATGGACCCCACCCCTTCCCGTTCACTTCGCACCGTCCACACTCCCAATGGGATCTTACCCCTTTCCATTCACACCCACCACCCACACTCCCAATGGGACCCTACCCCTTCACATTCACTCCCACCGTCCACACTCCCAATGGGTTTTTACACCTTTCCATTCACTCCCACCACCCACACTCGCAATAGGACCCCACCACTTCCCATTCACTCCCACCATCCACACTCCCAATGGACCCCACCCTTCCTATTCACTCCCAATGGGACCCCACCCCTTTCCATTCACTCCCACCATCCACACTCCCAATTGGACCCCACCACTTCCCATTCACTCCCAGCGTCCACACTACGAATGGACTCCACCCCTTCCCATTCACTCCCACCGTCCACACTCCCAATGGACTCCACACCTTCCCATTCACTCCTACCTTCCTCACTCGCAATGGACCCCACACCTTCAGGTTCACTCCCACATTCCACCCTCCCAATGTGACCACACCCGTTCACATTCGTTCCCAGCGTCCACACTCCCAATGGGACCCAACCATTTCCCATTCACTTCACCATCCACACTCCCAAAGGGACCACACCCCTTCCCATTCACTCCCACCGTCCACCCTCCCACTGGACCCCACCCCTTCCCGTTCACTCCCACTGTCCACACTTGCAATGGGACCCCACCCCTTCCCATTCACTCCCACTGTCCATCCTCCCAATGGACACCACCCCTTCCCATTCACTCCCACCGTCCATACATCCAATGGGAACCCACCCCATCCCATTCACTCCCACCGTCCACACTCCCAATAGACCCCACCCCTTCAGGTTCACTCCCACCTTCCAGCCTCCCAATGTGACCCCACCCCTTCCCATTCGCTCCCAGCGTCCACACTCGCAATGGACTCCACCCCTTCCCATTCACTCCCACTGTCCACCCTCCCAATGGACCCCACCCCTTCCCATTCTCTCCCACTGTCCACACTCCCAATGGGACCACACCCCTTCCCATTCACTCCCACCGTCCAGCCTCCCACTGGACCCCACCTCTTCCCGTTCACTCCCACTGTCCACAATTGCAATGGGACCCCACCCCTTCCCATTCACTCCCACCGTCCACACTACGAATGGACTCCACCCCTTCCCATTCACTCCCACTGTCCATCCTCCCAATGGACCCCACCACTTCCCATTCACTCCCACTGTCCACACTCCCAATGAGACCCCACCACTTCCCATTCACTCCCACCGTCCACACTCCCAATTGACCACACCCCTTCGGGTTCACTCACACCATCCACCCTCCCAATGGGAGACCACCCTTTCCATTCACTCCCACCACCCACACTCCAAAGGAACCCACCCCTTCCAGTTCACTCCCACCGTCCACACTCCCAATGGGTTTTTACCACTTTCCTTTCACTCCCACTACCCACACTCCCAATGGGACCACACCACTTCCCATTCACTCCCACCGTCCACACTCCCAATGGACCCCACCCTTCCTATTCACTCCCAAAGGGATCCCAGCCATTCCCATTCACTCCCACCATCCAATCTCCCAATGGGACCCTTCCCTTTCCCATTCACTCCCACCTTCCTCACTCCCAATGGACTCCACCCCATCCCATTCACTCCCACCTTCCACACTACGAATGGACTCCACCCCTCCCCATTCACTCCCACTGTCCATCCTCCTAATGGACCCCACCCCTTCCCATTCACTCCCACTGTCCACACTCCCAATGGGACCCCACAACTTCCCATTCACTCCCACCGTCCAAACACCCAATGGACCCACCCCTTCCCATTCACTCCCACCTTCCTCACTCCCAATTGACCCACCCCTTCGGGTTCACTCACACCATCCACCCTCCCAATGGGAGACCACTCTTTTCCATTCACTCCCACCGTCCACACTCCCAATGGGATCTTACCCCTTTCCATTCACTCACACCACCCACACTCCAATGGACCCCACCCCTTCCCATTCGCTCCCAGCGTCCACACTCCCAATGGACTCCACCCCTTCCCATTCCCTCCCACTGTCCACCCTCCTAATGGACCCCACCCTTCCTATTCACTCCCAATGGGACCCCACCCCTTTCCATTCACTCCCACCACCCACACTCCCAATTGGACCCCACCACTTCCCATTCACTCCCAGCGTCCACACTACGAATGGACTCCACCCCTTCCCATTCACTCCCAGTGTTCACCCTCCCAATGGACCCCACCCCTTCCCGTTCATTCTCACTGCCAATGGGATCCCTCCCCTTCCCATTCACTCCCACCATCCACACTCCCAATGGACTCCACACCTTCCCATTCACTCCTACCTTCCTCACTCCCAATGGACCCCACACCTTCAGGTTCACTCCCACATTCCACCCTCCCAATGTGACCACACCCGTTCCCATTCGTTCCCAGCGTCCACACTCCCAATGGGACCCAACCATTTCCCATTCACTTCACCATCCACACTCCCAAAGGGACCACACCCCTTCCCATTCACTCCCACCGTCCACCCTCCCACTGGACCCCACCCCTTCCCGTTCACTCCCTCTGTCCACACTTGCAATGGGACCCCACCCCTTCCCATTCACTCCCACTGTCCATCCTCCAAATGGACACCACCCCTTCCCATTCACTCCCACCTTCCTCACTCCCAATTGACCCCACCGCTTCGGGTTCACTCACACCATCCACCCTCCCAATGGGAGACCACCCTTTCCCATTCACTCCCACCGTCCACACTCCCAAAGGGATTTTACCCCTTTCCATTCACTCCCACCACCCACACTCCAATGGACCCCACCCCTTCCCATTCACTCCCACCACCCACACTCCCAATGTGACACTACCCCTTCTCATTCACTCTCACCGTCCACACTCCCAATGGGAACCCACCCCATCCCATTCACTCCCACCGTCCACACTCCCAATAGACCCCACCCCTTCAGGTTCACTCCCACCTTCCAGCCTCCCAATGTGACCCCACCCCTTCCCATTCGCTCCCAGCGTCCACACTCGCAATGGACTCCACCCCTTCCCATTCACTCCCACTGTCCACCCTCCCAATGGACCCCACCCCTTCCCATTCTCTCCCACTGTCCACACTCCCAAGGGGACCCCACCATTTCCCATTCACTTCACCATCCACACTCCCAATGGGACCACACCCCTTCCCATTCACTCCCACCGTCCAGCCTCCCACTGGACCCCACCTCTTCCCGTTCACTCCCACTGTCCACAATTGCAATGGGACCCCACCCCTTCCCATTCACTCCCACCGTCCACACTACGAATGGACTCCACCCCTTCCCATTCACTCCCACTGTCCATCCTCCCAATGGACCCCACCACTTCCCATTCACTCCCACTGTCCACACTCCCAATGAGACCCCACCACTTCCCATTCACTCCCACCGTCCACACTCCCAATTGACCACACCCCTTCGGGTTCACTCACACCATCCACCCTCCCAATGGGAGACCACCCTTTCCATTCACTCCCACCGTCCACACTCCCAATGGGTTTTTACCACTTTCAGTTCACTCCCGCTACACACACTCCCAATGGGACCACACCACTTCACATTCACTCCCACCGTCCACACTCCCAATGGACCCCACCCTTCCTATTCACTCCCAAAGGGATCCCAGCCATTCCCATTCACTCCCACCATCCAATCTCCCAATGGGACCCTTCCCTTTCCCATTCACTCCCACCTTCCTCACTCCCAATGGACTCCACCCCATCCCATTCACTCCCACCTTCCACACTACGAATGGACTCCACCCCTCCCCATTCACTCCCACTGTCCACACTCCCAATGGGACCCCACAACTTCCCATTCACTCCCACCGTCCAAACACCCAATGGACCCACCCCTTCCCATTCACTCCCACCTTCCTCACTCCCAATTGACCCACCCCTTCGGGTTCACTCACACCATCCACCCTCCCAATGGGAGACCACCTTTTCCATTCACTCCCACCGTCCACACTCCCAATGGGATCTTACCCCTTTCCATTCACTCACACCACCCACACTCCAATGGACCCCACCCCTTCCCATTCGCTCCCAGCGTCCACACTCCCAATGGACTCCACCCCTTCCCATTGCCTCCCACTGTCCACCCTCCTAATGGACCCCACCCCTTCCCATTCTCTCCCACTGTCCACACTCCCAATGGGACCCCACCATTTCCCATTCACATCACCATCCACACTCCCAATGTGACACTACCCCTTCTCATTCACTCTCACCGTCCACACTCCCAATGGGAACCCACCCCATCCCATTCACTCCCACCGTCCACATTCCCAATAGACCCCACCCCTTCAGGTTCACTCCCACCTTCCAGCCTCCCAATGTGACCCCACCCCTTCCCATTCGCTCCCAGCGTCCACACTCGCAATGGACTCCACCCCTTCCCATTCACTCCCACTGTCCACCCTCCCAATGGACCCCACCCCTTCCCATTCTCTCCCACTGTCCACACTCCCAAGGGGACCCCACCATTTCCCATTCACTTCACCATCCACACTCCCAATGGGACCACACCCCTTCCCATTCACTCCCACCGTCCAGCCTCCCACTGGACCCCACCTCTTCCCGTTCACTCCCACTGTCCACAATTGCAATGGGACCCCACCCCTTCCCATTCACTCCCACCGTCCACACTACGAATGGACTCCACCCCTTCCCATTCACTCCCACTGTCCATCCTCCCAATGGACCCCACCACTTCCCATTCACTCCCACTGTCCACACTCCCAATGAGACCCCACCACTTCCCATTCACTCCCACCGTCCACACTCCCAATTGACCACACCCCTTCGGGTTCACTCACACCATCCACCCTCCCAATGGGAGACCACCCTTTCCATTCACTCCCACCGTCCACACTCCCAATGGGTTTTTACCACTTTCAGTTCACTCCCGCTACACACACTCCCAATGGGACCACACCACTTCCCATTCACTCCCACCGTCCACACTCCCAATGGACCCCACCCTTCCTATTCACTCCCAAAGGGATCCCAGCCATTCCCATTCACTCCCACCATCCAATCTCCCAATGGGACCCTTCCCTTTCCCATTCACTCCCACCTTCCTCACTCCCAATGGACTCCAACCCATCCCATTCACTCCCACCTTCCACACTACGAATGGACTCCACCCCTCCCCATTCACTCCCACTGTCCACACTCCCAATGGGACCCCACAACTTCCCATTCACTCCCACCGTCCAAACACCCAATGGACCCACCCCTTCCCATTCACTCCCACCTTCCTCACTCCCAATTGACCCACCCCTTCGGGTTCACTCACACCATCCACCCTCCCAATGGGAGACCACCTTTTCCATTCACTCCCACCGTCCACACTCCCAATGGGATCTTACCCCTTTCCATTCACTCACACCACCCACACTCCAATGGACCCCACCCCTTCCCATTCGCTCCCAGCGTCCACACTCCCAATGGACTCCACCCCTTCCCATTGCCTCCCACTGTCCACCCTCCTAATGGACCCCACCCCTTCCCATTCTCTCCCACTGTCCACACTCCCAATGGGACCCCACCATTTCCCATTCACATCACCATCCACACTCCCAATGGGACCACACCCTTTCCCATTCACTCCCACCGTCCAGCCTCCCACTGGACCCCACCCCTTCCCGTTCACTCCCACTGTCCACAATTGCAATGGGATCCCACCCCTTCCCATTCACTCCCACCGTCCACACTACGAATGGAACCCACCCTTTCCCGTTCACTCCCACCGTCCACAATCCCAATGGGATCTTACCCCTTTCCATTCACACCCACCACCCACACTCCCAATGGGACCCTACCCCTTCACATTCTCTCCCACCGTCCACACTCCCAATGGGTTTTTACCACTTTCCTTTTACTCCCACCACCCACAATCCCAATGGGACGCCACCCCTTCCTGTTCACACCCACCTTCCACCCTCCCAATGTGCCCCCACCACTTCCCATTCACTCCCACCTTCCACCCTCCCTATGGGACCCCACCCCTTCCCATTCACTCCCACTGTCCACACTCGAATGGACGCCACCGCTTCCCGTTCACTATCACTGCCAATGGGATCCCTCCCCTTCCCATTCACTCCCACCTTCCTCACTCCCAATGTGACCCCACCCCTTCCCATTCGCTCCCAGCGTCCACACTCCCAATGGACTCCACCCCTTCCCATTCACTCCCACAGTCCACCCTCCCAATGGACCCCCCCCTTCCCATTCACTCCCAATGGGATCTTACCCTTTTCCATTCACTCCCACCACCCACACTCCCATTGGGATCTTACTCCTTTCCATTCACACCCACCACCCACACTCCCAATGGACCCCACCCCTTCCCGTTCACTCGCACCGTCCACACTCCCAATGGGATCTTACCCCTTTCTATTCACACCCACCACCCACACTCCCAATGGGACCCTACCCCTTCACATTCACTCCCACCGTCCACACTCCCAATGGGTTTTTACACCTTTCCATTCACTCCCACCACCCACACTCGCAATAGGACCCCACCACTTCCCATTCACTCCCACCATCCACACTCCCAATGGACCCCACCCTTCCTATTCACTCCCAATGGGACCCCACCCCTTTCCATTCACTCCCACCATCCACACTCCCAATTGGACCCCACCACTTCCCATTCACTCCCAGCGTCCACACTACGAATGGACTCCACCCCTTCCCATTCACTCCCACCGTCCACACTCCCAATGGACTCCACACCTTCCCATTCACTCCTACCTTCCTCACTCGCAATGGACCCCACAACCTTCAGGTTCACTCCCACATTCCACCCTCCCAATGTGACCACACCCGTTCACATTCGTTCCCAGCGTCCACACTCCCAATGGGACCCAACCATTTCCCATTCACTTCACCATCCACACTCCCAAAGGGACCACACCCCTTCCCATTCACTCCCACCGTCCACCCTCCCACTGGACCCCACCCCTTCCCGTTCACTCCCACTGTCCACACTTGCAATGGGACCCCACCCCTTCCCATTCACTCCCACTGTCCATCCTCCCAATGGACACCACCCCTTCCCATTCACTCCCACCGTCCATACATCCAATGGGAACCCACCCCATCCCATTCACTCCCACCGTCCACACTCCCAATAGACCCCACCCCTTCAGGTTCACTCCCACCTTCCAGCCTCCCAATGTGACCCCACCCCTTCCCATTCGCTCCCAGCGTCCACACTCGCAATGGACTCCACCCCTTCCCATTCACTCCCACTGTCCACCCTCCCAATGGACCCCACCCCTTCCCATTCTCTCCCACTGTCCACACTCCCAATGGGACCACACCCCTTCCCATTCACTCCCACCGTCCAGCCTCCCACTGGACCCCACCTCTTCCCGTTCACTCCCACTGTCCACAATTGCAATGGGACCCCACCCCTTCCCATTCACTCCCACCGTCCACACTACGGATGGACTCCACCCCTTCCCATTCACTCCCACTGTCCATCCTCCCAATGGACCCCACCACTTCCCATTCACTCCCACTGTCCACACTCCCAATGAGACCCCACCACTTCCCATTCACTCCCACCGTCCACACTCCCAATTGACCACACCCCTTCGGGTTCACTCACACCATCCACCCTCCCAATGGGAGACCACCCTTTCCATTCACTCCCACCACCCACACTCCAAAGGAACCCACCCCTTCCAGTTCACTCCCACCGTCCACACTCCCAATGGGTTTTTACCACTTTCCTTTCACTCCCACTACCCACACTCCCAATGGGACCACACCACTTCCCATTCACTCCCACCGTCCACACTCCCAATGGACCCCACCCTTCCTATTCACTCCCAAAGGGATCCCAGCCATTCCCATTCACTCCCACCATCCAATCTCCCAATGGGACCCTTCCCTTTCCCATTCACTCCCACCTTCCTCACTCCCAATGGACTCCACCCCATCCCATTCACTCCCACCTTCCACACTACGAATGGACTCCACCCTCCCCATTCACTCCCACTGTCCATCCTCCTAATGGACCCCACCCCTTCCCATTCACTCCCACTGTCCACACTCCCAATGGGACCCCACAACTTCCCATTCACTCCCACCGTCCAAACACCCAATGGACCCACCCCTTCCATTCACTCCCACCTTCCTCACTCCCAATTGACCCACCCCTTCGGGTTCACTCACACCATCCACCCTCCCAATGGGAGACCACTCTTTTCATTCACTCCCACCGTCCCACACTCCCAATGGGATCTTACCCCTTTCCATTCACTCACACCACCCACACTCCAATGGACCACACCCCTTCCCATTCGCTCCCAGCGTCCACACTCCCAATGGACTCCACCCCTTCCCATTCCCTCCCACTGTCCACCCTCCTAATGGACCCCACCACTTCCCATTCTCTCCCACTGTCCACACTCCCAATGGGACCCCACCATTTCCCATTCACATCACCATCCACACTCCCAATGGGACCACACCCTTTCCCATTCACTCCCACCGTCCAGCCTCCCACTGGACCCCACCCCTTCCCGTTCACTCCCACTGTCCACAATTGCAATGGGATCCCACCCCTTCCCATTCACTCCCACCGTCCACACTACGAATGGAACCCACCCCTTCCCGTTCACTCCCACCGTCCACAATCCCAATGGGATCTTACCCCTTTCCATTCACACCCACCACCCACACTCCCAATGGGACCCTACCCCTTCACATTCACTCCCACCGTCCACACTCCCAATGGGTTTTTACCACTTTCCTTTTACTCCCACCACCCACAATCCCAATGGGACGCCACCCCTTCCCGTTCACACCCACCTTCCACCCTCCCAATGTGCCCCCACCACTTCCCATTCACTCCCACCTTCCACCCTCCCAATGGGACCCCACCTCTTCCCATTCACTCCCACTGTCCACACTCGAATGGACGCCACCCCTTCCCGTTCACTATCACTGCCAATGGGATCCCTCCCCTTCCCATTCACTCCCACCTTCCTCACTCCCAATGTGACCCCACCCCTTCCCATTCGCTCCCAGCGTCCACACTCCCAATGGACTCCACCCCTTCCCATTCACTCCCACAGTCCACCCTCCCAATGGACCCCCCCCTTCCCATTCACTCCCAATGGGATCTTACCCTTTTCCATTCACTCCCACCACCCACACTCCCATTGGGATCTTACTCCTTTCCATTCACACCCACCACCCACACTCCCAATGGACCCCACCCCTTCCCGTTCACTCGCACCGTCCACACTCCCAATGGGATCTTACCCCTTTCCATTCACACCCACCACCCACACTCCCCAATGGGACCCTACCCCTTCACATTCACTCCCACCGTCCACACACCCAATGGGTTTTTACACCTTTCCATTCACTCCCACCACCCACACTCGCAATAGGACCCCACCACTTCCCATTCACTCCCACCGTCCACACTCCCAATGGACCCCACCCTTCCTATTCACTCCCAATGGGACCCCACCCCTTTCCATTCACTCCCACCACCCACACTCCCAATTGGACCCCACCACTTCCCATTCACTCCCAGCGTCCACACTACGAATGGACTCCACCCCTTCCCATTCACTCCCATTGTCCACCCTCCCAATGGACCCCACCCCTTCCCGTTCATTCTCACTGCCAATGGGATCCCTCCCCTTCACATTCACTCCCACCGTCCACACTCCCAATGGACTCCACACCTTCCCATTCACTCCTACCTTCCTCACTCCCAATGGACCCCACACCTTCAGGTTCACTCCCACATTCCACCCTCCCAATGAGACCCCACCCGTTCCCATTCGTTCCCAGCGTCCACACTCCCAATTAACTCCACCCCTTCCCATTCACTCCCACTGTCCACCCTCCCAGTGGACCCCCACCCCTTCCCATTCACCTCCCACAGTCCACACTCCCAATGGGACCCAACCATTTCCCATTCACTTCACCATCCACACTCCCAAAGGGACCACACCCCTTCCCATTCACTCCCACCATCCACCCTCCCACTGGACCCCACCCCTTCCCGTTCACTCCCACTGTCCACACTCGAATGGACACCACCCCTTCCCATTCACTCCCACCGTCCACACTACGAATGGACTCCACCCCTTCCCATTCACTGCCACTGTCCACACTCCCAATGGGACCCCACCACTTCCCATTCACTCCCACCGTCCATACACCCAATGGACCCACCCCTTCCCATTCACTCCCACCTTCCACCCTCCCAATGGGACCCCACCCCTTCCCATTCACTCCCACTGTCCACACTCGAATGGACACCACCCCTTCCCATTCACTCCCACCTTCCTCACTCCCAATGGACTCCACCCCATCCCATTCACTCCCACCTTCCTCTCTCCCAATGTGACCCCACCCCTTCCCATTCACTCCCACCTCCCACACTCACAATGGGACCACACCACTTCCCATTCACTCCCACCGTCCACACTCCCAATGGACCCCACACTTCCTATTCATTCCCAATGGGAGCCCACCCCCTCCCATTCACTCCCAGCGTCCACACTACGAATGGACTCCACCCCTTCCCATTCACTCCCACCTTCCTCACTCCCAATGGACTCCACCCCATCCCATTCACTCCCACCTTCCTCACTCCCAATGTGACCCCACCCCTTCCCATTCGCTCCCAGCGTCCACACTCCCAATGGACTCCACCCCTTCCCATTCACTCCCACAGTCCACCCTCCCAATGGACCCCACCCCTTCCCATTCACTCCCAATGGGATCTTACCCTTTTCCATTCACTCCCACCACCCACACTCCAATGGACCCCACCCCTTCCCGTTCACTCCCACCATCCACAATCCCAATGGGATCTTACCCCTTTCCATTCACTCCCACCATCCTCGCTCCCAATGTGACCCCACACTTTCTAATTCAGTCCCACTATCCACACTCCCAATGGGATCTTACCCCTTTCCATTCACTCCCACTGTCCACCTCCCAATGGACCCCACCCCTTCCCATTCACTCCCACTGTCCACACTCCCAATGGGACCCAACCATTTCCCATTCACTTCACCATCCACACTCCCAAAGGGACCACACCCCTTCCCATTCACTCCCACCGTCCACCCTCCCACTGGACCCCACCCCTTCTCGTTCACTCCCACTGTCCACACTTGTATTGGGACCCCACCCCTTCCCATTCACTCCCACTGTCCATCTTCCCAATGGACCCCACCCCTTCCCATGCACTCCCACCGTCCATACATCCAATGGACCCACCCCTTCCCATTCACTCCCACCTTCCTCACTCCCAATTGACCCCACCCCTTCGGGTTCACTCACACCATCCACCCTCCCAATGGGAGACCACCCTTTCCCATTCACTCCCACCGTCCACACTCCCAATGGGGTCTTACCCCTTTCCATTCACTCCCACCACCCACACTCCAATGGACCCCACCCCTTCCCGTTCACTCCCACCGTCCACAATCCCAATGGGATCTTACCACTTTCCATTCACTCCCACCATCCTCGCTCCCAATGTGACCCCACCACTTCCCATTCACTTCCCCCATCCACACTCCCAATGGGATCTTACCCCTTTCCATTCACTCCCACCACCCACACTCCCAATGGACCCCTCCCCTTCCCGTTCACTCACACCGTGCACACTCCCAATGAGATCTTACCCCTTTCCATTCACACCCACCACCCACACTCCCTATGGGACCCTACCCCTTCACATTCACTGCCACTGTCCACACTCCCAATGGGTTTTTACCCCTTTCCATTCACTCCCACCACCCACACTCCCAATGTGACCCCACCGCTTCCGATTCACTCCCACCATCCACACTCCCAATGGACCCCACCCTTCCTATTCACTCCCACCATCAACACTCCCAATGGGACCCTACCCCTTCCCATTCACTCCCACCATCCACACTCCGAATGGACCAACCCCTTCCCATTCAGTCCCACCGTCCACACTCCCAATGGGACCCCACCCCTTCCCATTCACTCCCACCGTCCACACTCCCAATGGACTCCACCCCTTCCCATTCACTCCCACCTTCCTCACTCCCAATGGTCCCCACCCCTTCAGGTTCACTCCCACATTCCACCCTCCCAATGTGACCCCACCCGTTCCCATTCGTTCCCAGCGTCCACACTCCCAATTAACTCCACCCCTTCCCATTCACTCCCACTGTCCACACTCCCAATGGGACCCAACCATTTCCCATTCACTTCTCCATCCACACTCCCAAAGGGACCACACCCCTTCCCATTCACTCCCACCATCCACCCTCCCACTGGACCCCACCCCTTCCCATTCACTCCCACTGTCCACACTCCCAATGGGACCCAACCATTTCCCATTCACTTCACCATCCACACTCCCAAAGTGACCACACCCCTTCCCATTCACTCCCACCATCCACCCTCCCACTGGACCCCACCCCTTCCCATTCACTCCCACTGTCCGCACTCCCAATGGGACCCAACCATTTCCCATTCACTTCACCATCCACACTCCCAAAGTAACCACACCCCTTCCCATTCACTCCCACCATCCACCCTCCCACTGGACCCCACCCCTTCCCATTCACTGCCACTGTCCACGCTTGCGATGGGACCCCACCCCTTCCCATTCACTCCCACTGTCCATACACCCAATGGACCCACCCCTTCCCATTCACTCCCACCACCCACACTCACAATGGGACCCCACCACTTCCCATTCACTCCCACCGTCCACACTCCCAATGGACCCCACCCTTCCTATTCATTCCCAATGGGAGCCCACCCCCTCCCATTCACTCCCAGCGTCCACACTACGAATGGACTTCACCCCTTCCCATTCACTCCAACCTTCATCACTCCCAATGGACTCCACCCCATCCCATTCACTCCCACAGTCCACCCTCCCAATGGACCCCACCCCTTCCCATTCACTCCCACCGTCCACACTCCCAATGGGATCTTACCCCTTTCCATTCACTCCCACCACCCACACTCCAATGGACCCCACCACTTCCCATTCACTCCCAGCGTCCACACTACGAATGGACTCCACCCCTTCCCATGCACTCCCACTGTCCACCCTCCCAATGGACCCCACCCCTTCCCGTTCACTCCCACCGTCCACAATCCCAATGGGATCTTACCCCTTTCCATTCACTCCCACCATCCTCGCTCCCAATGTGACCCCACCCTTTCTAATTCAGGTCCCACCATCCACACTCCCAATGGGATCTTACCCCTTTCCATTCACTCCCACTACCCACACTCCCAATGGACCCCACCCCCTTCCCGTTCACTCACACCGTCAACACTCCCAATGGGATCTTACCCCTTTCCATTCACACCCACCACCCACACTCCCAATGGGACCCTAGCCCTTCACATTCACTCCCCCAGTCCACACTCCCAACGGATCTTACCCCTTTCCATTCACTCCCCACCACCCACACTCCCAATGTTCCCCAGCCTTTCAATTCACTCCCACCACCCACCCTCCCAATGGGACCGCGCCCCTTCTCATTCACTCCCACCGTCCACACTCCCAATGGGACTCCACCCCTTCTCATTCACTCCCACCGTCGACACTCACAATGGGATGACACACCTTCACTCCCATTGTCCACAATCACAATGGACCCCACCCCATCCCATTAATTCCTACCGCCCACACTCCCAATGGGATCTTACCCCTTTCCATTCACTCCCACCACCCACACTCCAATAGACCCCACCCCTTCCCGTTCACTCGCACCGTCCTCAGTCCCAATGGGACCCCACCCCTTCCACTTCACTCCCACCGCCTACACTCCCAATGTGACCCCACCCTTTCCCATTCAGTCCCACCATCCACACTCCGAATGGACCCAACCCCTTCCCATTCAGTCCCACCGTCCACACTCCCAATGGGATCCCACCCCTTCCCGTTCACTCCCACCGTCCACACTCCAATGGACTCCACCCCTTCCCATTCACTCCCACCTTCCTCACTCCCAATGGTCCCCACCCCTTCAGGTTCACTCCCACCTTCCACCCTCCCAATGTGACCACACCCCTTTCCATTCGCTCCCAGCGTCCACACTCCCAATAGACTCCACCCCTTCCCATTCACTCCCACTGTCCACCCTCCCAATGGACCCCACCCCTTCCCATTCAGTCCCACTGTCCACACTCCCAATGGGACCCCACCATTTCCCATTCACTCCCACCATCCACCCTCCCAATGGGACCCCACCACTTCCCATTCACTCCCACCGTCCATACACCCAATGGACCCACCCCTTCCCATTCACTCCCACCTTCCTCACTCCCAATTGACCCCACCCTTTCGGGTTCACTCACACCATCCACCCTCCCAATGGGAGACCACCCTTTTCCATTCACTCCCACCGTCCACACTCCCAATGGGATCTTACCCCTTTCCATTCACTCCCACCACCCACACACCAATGCACCCCACCCTTTCCCATTCACTCCCACCGTCCACAATCCCATTGGGATCTTACCCCTTTCCATTCACTCCCACCATCCTCGCTCCCACTGCGACCCCACAACTTCCCATTCACTTCCACCGTCCACACTCCCAATGGGATCTTACCCCTTTCCATTCACACCCACCACCCACACTCCCAATGGGACCCTACCCCTTCACATTCACTCCCACCGTCCACACTCCCAATGGGTTTTTACACCTTTCCATTCACTCCCACCACCCACACTCCCAATGGGACCCCACCACTTCCCATTCACTCCCACCGTCCACACTCCCAATGGACCCCACCCTTCCTATTCACTCCCAATGGGACCCCACCCCTTCCCATTCACTCCCACCATCCACACTCCCAATTGGACCCCACCCCTTCCCATTCACTCCCACTGTCCACCCTCCCAATGGACCCCACCCCTTCCCGTTCACTCTCACTGCCAATGGGATCCCTCCCCTTCCCATTCACTCTCACCGTCCACACTCCCAATGGACTCCACCCCTTCCCATTCACTCCCACGTTCCTCACTCACAATGGACCTCACCCCTTCAGGTTCACTCCCACCTTCCACCCTCCCAATGTGACCCCACCCCTTCCCATTCGCTCCCACTGTCCACACTCCCAATGGGACCCAACCATTTCCCATTCACTTCACCATCCACACTCCCAAAGTAACCACACCACTTCCCATTCACTCCCACCATCCACCCTCCCACTGGACCCCACCCCTTCCCATTCACTGCCACTGTCCACGCTTGCGATGGGACCCCACCCCTTCCCATTCACTCCCACTGTCCATACACCCAATGGACCCACCCCTTCCCATTCACTCCCACCACCCACACTCACAATGGGACCCCACCACTTCCCATTCACTCCCACCGTCCACACTCCCAATGGACCCCACCCTTCCTATTCATTCCCAATGGGAGCCCACCCCCTCCCATTCACTCCCAGCGTCCACACTACGAATGGACTTCACCCCTTCCCATTCACTCCAACCTTCATCACTCCCAATGGACTCCACCCCATCCCATTCACTCCCACAGTCCACCCTCCCAATGGACCCCACCCCTTCCCATTCACTCCCACCGTCCACACTCCCAATGGGATCTTACCCCTTTCCATTCACTCCCACCACCCACACTCCAATGGACCCCACCATTTCCCATTCACTCCCAGCGTCCACACTACGAATGGTCTCCACCCCTTCCCATGCACTCCCACTGTCCACCCTCCCAATGGACCCCACCCCTTCCCGTTCACTCCCACCGTCCACAATCCCAATGGGATCTTACCCCTTTCCATTCACTCCCACCATCCTCGCTCCCAATGTGACCCCACCCTTTCTAATTCAGTCCCACCATCCACACTCCCAATGGGATCTTACCCCTTTCCATTCACTCCCACTACCCACACTCCCAATGGACCCCACCCCTTCCCGTTCACTCACACCGTCAACACTCCCAATGGGATCTTACCCCTTTCCATTCACACCCACCACCCACACTCCCAATGGGACCCTAGCCCTTCACATTCACTCCCCCAGTCCACACTCCCAACGGGATCTTACCCCTTTCCATTCACTCCCACCACCCACACTCCCAATGTTCCCCAGCCTTTCAATTCACTCCCACCACCCACCCTCCCAATGGGACCGCGCCCCTTCTCATTCACTCCCACCGTCCACACTCCCAATGGGACTCCACCCCTTCTCATTCACTCCCACCGTCGACACTCACAATGGGATGACACACCTTCACTCCCATTGTCCACAATCACAATGGACCCCACCCCATCCCATTAATTCCTACCGCCCACACTCCCAATGGGATCTTACCCCTTTCCATTCACTCCCACCACCCACACTCCAATAGACCCCACCCCTTCCCGTTCACTCGCACCGTCCTCAGTCCCAATGGGACCCCACCCCTTCCACTTCACTCCCACCGCCTACACTCCCAATGTGACCCCACCCTTTCCCATTCAGTCCCACCATCCACACTCCGAATGGACCCAACCCCTTCCCATTCAGTCCCACCGTCCACACTCCCAATGGGATCCCACCCCTTCCCGTTCACTCCCACCGTCCACACTCCAATGGACTCCACCCCTTCCCATTCACTCCCACCTTCCTCACTCCCAATGGTCCCCACCCCTTCAGGTTCACTCCCACCTTCCACCCTCCCAATGTGACCACACCCCTTTCCATTCGCTCCCAGCGTCCACACTCCCAATAGACTCCACCCCTTCCCATTCACTCCCACTGTCCACCCTCCCAATGGACCCCACCCCTTCCCATTCAGTCCCACTGTCCACACTCCCAATGGGACCCCACCATTTCCCATTCACTCCCACCATCCACCCTCCCAATGGGACCCCACCACTTCCCATTCACTCCCACCGTCCATACACCCAATGGACCCACCCCTTCCCATTCACTCCCACCTTCCTCACTCCCAATTGACCCCACCCTTTCGGGTTCACTCACACCATCCACCCTCCCAATGGGAGACCACCCTTTTCCATTCACTCCCACCGTCCACACTCCCAATGGGATCTTACCCCTTTCCATTCACTCCCACCACCCACACACCAATGCACCCCACCCTTTCCCATTCACTCCCACCGTCCACAATCCCATTGGGATCTTACCCCTTTCCATTCACTCCCACCATCCTCGCTCCCACTGCGACCCCACAACTTCCCATTCACTTCCACCGTCCACACTCCCAATGGGATCTTACCCCTTTCCATTCACACCCACCACCCACACTCCCAATGGGACCCTACCCCTTCACATTCACTCCCACCGTCCACACTCCCAATGGGTTTTTACACCTTTCCATTCACTCCCACCACCCACACTCCCAATTGGACCCCACCACTTCCCATTCACTCCCACCGTCCACACTCCCAATGGACCCCACCCTTCCTATTCACTCCCAATGGGACCCCACCCCTTCCCATTCACTCCCACCATCCACACTCCCAATTGGACCCCACCCCTTCCCATTCACTCCCACTGTCCACCCTCCCAATGGACCCCACCCCTTCCCGTTCACTCTCACTGCCAATGGGATCCCTCCCCTTCCCATTCACTCTCACCGTCCACACTCCCAATGGACTCCACCCCTTCCCATTCACTCCCACGTTCCTCACTCACAATGGACCTCACCCCTTCAGGTTCACTCCCACCTTCCACCCTCCCAATGTGACCCCACCCCTTCCCATTCGCTCCCAGCGTCCACACTCCCAATGGACTCCACCCCTTCCCATTCACTCCCACTGTCCACCCTCCCAATGGACCCCACCCCTTCCCATTCACTCCCACTGTTCACACTCCCAATGGGACCCAACCATTTCCCATTCACTTCACCATCCACACTCCCAAAGGGACCCCACCTCTTCCCATTCACTCCCACCGTCCACCCACCCACTGGACCCCACCCCTTCCCGTTCACTCCCACTGTCCACACTTGCATTGGGACCCCACCCCTTCCCATTCACTCCCACTGTCCATCCTCCCAATGGACCCCACCCCTTCCCATTCACTCCCACCGTCCATACATCCAATGGACCCACCCCTTCCCATTCACTCCCACCTTCCTCACTCCCAATTGACCCCACCCCTTCGGGTTCACTCACACCATCCACCCTCCCAATGGGAGACCTCCCTTTCCCATTCACTCCCACCGTCCACACTCCCAATGGGATCTTACCCCTTTCCATTCACTCCCACCACCCACACTCCAATGGACCCCACCCCTTCCCGTTCACTCCCACCGTCCACAATCCCAATGGGATCTTACCCCTTTCCATTCACTCCCACCAACCTCGCTCCCAATGTGACCCCACCACTTCCCATTCACTTCCCCCATCCACACTCCCAATGGGATCTTACCCCTTTCCATTCACTCCCACCACCCGCACTCTCAATGGACCCCTCCCCTTCCCGTTCACTCGCACCGTCCACACTCCCAATGGGTTTTTACCCCTTTCCATTCACTCCCACCACCCACACTCCCATTGGGACCCCACCGCTTCCGATTCACTCCCACCGTCCACACTCCCAATGGACCCCACCCTTCCTATTCACTCCCAATGGGACCCCAGCCATTCCCATTCACTCCCACCATCCACACTCCCAATGGGACCCTACCCCTTCCCATTCACTCCCACCATCCACACTCCGAATGGACCAACCCCTTCCCATTCAGTCCCACCGTCCACACTCCCAATGGGACCCCACCCCTTCCCATTCACTCCCACTGTCCACACTCCAATGGACGCCACCCCTTCCCGTTCACTCTCACTCCCAATGGGACCCCACCACTTCCCATTCACTCCCACCGTCCACACTCCCAATGGACTCCACCCCTTCCCATTCACTCCCACCTTCCTCACTCCCAATGGTCCCCACCCCTTCAGGTTCACTCCCACCTTCCACCCTCCCAATGTGACCCCACCCCTTTCCATTCGCTCCCAGCGTCCACACTCCCAATGGACTCCACCCCTTCCCATTCACTCCCACTGTCCACCCTCCCAATGGACCCCTCCCCTTCCCGTTCACTCGCACCGTGCACACTCCCAATGAGATCTTACCCCTTTCCATTCACTCCCACCATCCTCGCTCCCAATGTGACCCCACCACTTCCCATTCACTTCCCCCATCCACACTCCCAATGTGATCTTACCCCTTTCCATTCACTCCCACCACCCACACTCCCAATGGACCCCTCCCCTTCCTGTTCACTCGCACCGTGCACACTCCCAATGAGATCTTACCCCTTTCCATTCACACCCACCACCCACACTCCCTATGGGACCCTACCCCTTCACATTCCCTCGCACCGTCCACACACCCAATGGGTTTTTACCCCTTTCCATTCACTCCCACCACCCACACTCCCATTGGGACCCCACCGCTTCCGATTCACTCCCACCGTCCACACTCCCAATGGACCCCACCCTTCCTATTCACTCCCAATGGGACCCCAGCCATTCCCATTCACTCCCACCGTCCACACTCCCAATGGACTCCACCCCTTCCCATTCACTCCCACCTTCCTCACTCCCAATGGTCCCCACCCCTTCAGGTTCACTCCCACCTTCCACCCTCCCAATGTGACCCCACCCCTTTCCATTCGCTCCCAGCGTCCACACTCCCAATGGACTCCACCCCTTCCCATTCAGTCCCACTGTCCACACTCCCAATGGGACCACACCATTTCCCATTCACTCCCACCATCCACACTCCCAATGGGACCCTACCCCTTCCCATTCACTCCCACCATCCACACTCCGAATGGACCAACCCCTTCCCATTCAGTCCCACCGTCCACACTCCCAATGGGACCCCACCCCTTCCCATTCACTCCCACTGTCCACACTCCAATGGACGCCACCCCTTCCCGTTCACTCTCACTCCCAATGGGACCCCACCCCTTCCCATTCACTCCCACCTTCCTCACTCCCAATGGTCCCCACCCCTTCAGGTTCACTCCCACCTTCCACCCTCCCAATGTGACCCCACCCCTTTCCATTCGCTCCCAGCGTCCACACTCCCAATGGACTCCACCCCTTCCCATTCACTCCCACTGTCCACCCTCCCAATGGACCCCTCCCCTTCCCGTTCACTCGCACCGTGCACACTCCCAATGAGATCTTACCCCTTTCCATTCACTCCCACCATCCTCGCTCCCAATGTGACCCCACCACTTCCCATTCACTTCCCCCATCCACACTCCCAATGTGATCTTACCCCTTTCCATTCACTCCCACCACCCACACTCCCAATGGACCCCTCCCCTTCCTGTTCACTCGCACCGTGCACACTCCCAATGAGATCTTACCCCTTTCCATTCACACCCACCACCCACACTCCCTATGGGACCCTACCCCTTCACATTCCCTCGCACCGTCCACACTCCCAATGGGTTTTTACCCCTTTCCATTCACTCCCACCACCCACACTCCCAATGGACCCCACCCTTCCTATTCACTCCCAATGGGACCCCAGCCATTCCCATTCACTCCCACCGTCCACACTCCCAATGGACTCCACCCCTTCCCATTCACTCCCACCTTCCTCACTCCCAATGGTCCCCACCCCTTCAGGTTCACTCCCACCTTCCACCCTCCCAATGTGACCCCACCCCTTTCCATTCGCTCCCAGCGTCCACACTCCCAATGGACTCCACCCCTTCCCATTCAGTCCCACTGTCCACACTCCCAATGGGACCACACCATTTCCCATTCACTCCCACCATCCACACTCCCAATGGGACCACACCCCTTCCCATTCACTCCCACTGTCCACCCTCCCAATGGACCCCACCCCTTCCCATTCAGTCCCACTGTCCACACTCCCAATGGGACCACACCATTTCCCATTCACTCCCACCATCCACACTCCCAATGGGACCACACCCCTTCCCATTCACTCCCACCGTCCACCCTCCCACTGGACCCCACCCCTTCACATTCACTCCCACTGTCCACCCTCCCAATGAGATCCCACGCATTCCTGTTCACTGCTGTTGCACGGGAAACTGCTGTGCTGTCTCTCACCTGATAAGTGTGACGATGAAGAGGATGCTGACAATGAGCAGGCAGACGATCATGAGGCACAGCACGTAATCCGGGAAGGACTTCCGCTCTGGATGATGGGACTCTTTTACCAAAACAGGAAGCAGAGCCATATTAGCCCCACGTTTGTGTCTGTCCCTGTCAAACCCTCACCCTACCAGAAGCATAACCGTTACCTTAACCCTCAGGGTTACCTGGACTGTACCATCACCCTTGCCCTCCCACAGATCCCATTCCACTCAGCCCCCAGGACCACTCGCATCACTGTCCCTCAAGCAAACCCCGCCCCTACAAAGGCTCTTCTGCTTCATGAACTCAAAACGAGTTCCGACCCCAAACGGAGTCACACACACACATCATTCGCAGACGCACTCTGACAGACACATCGATACCCATAGAGGGCGAGACTCAGCCACAGACACCGGTGACCCATTCCTTCCCCAAAATGCAAATAAAATTTGCACCCCCCCTTCCTCATTCATTGCTCCATCCCTTGTCCCTCTGCTCTCTACACCCTCCTAAACTCCTAATGCTAAACTCAACAATTCCCGAATTGCCCCCTGATTTGGATCTCGGGATTTTTGCAGCGGGGGGTATCCTGTAGCAGGATATTTACCCCTTTGGGATGACTGGGGTCCAGAGTCTCCCTAAGCTGCTGGACCGCGTTGCCCTCCCTTGGTACGATGCTGAGGTGTGAGGCATGGTGCCCGAATGGGAATCTGTTGGCTGTTCCGTGGCGGTTTATGGGATCTTGCTGTGCAGCAAGGGAGGCTGGGAGTGCGGCTGCTCCGAGACGAAGGGTGATGGCGATGTAGTGGAATAGCCCAGAGGACTGACCCTGGGCCCCCATTACTCAATAATAGGCCACCCGAGCCATCCCCCATGAGGGGTTGTGGATCACCCAGTCTCAACTTCCACCCTCATTCCCTCTGACATACACCCTCCCCTTGCCCTGTCACTCCCTCTTTCCTCTCCTTCATCACCCCAATCTCTCACTACCTTCCCCTCCCTTCACACTCATTATCCTCCCCCTCATTCCCTCCTTCTCCCTCACCTCCCTCTCACTCATCACTCCAATCCTTTACTACCTTCCCCCCATTCCCCTCCAATTTAACCCTTTTACCTCATTCCCTACCTTTCTCCCTCACCCCATCTCCCTCATTTTAATCTCTTCTCCTTTGCTCCTTCTCCCTTATCACTCCATCCCTTGTCCCTACTGCCTCACTTCGCTCCCCTCTCCTCAACGCCTTCCTCACTCATGACCCTCCCCACTCATTCCCCTTTCTCAATACCATCTCACACAAAACATTCACTCCTCTCCTCTCCCTCATCCATCTCTCACTCTGTCTCCTCAACACAGCTACCTCAACCCATCTTTCTCACTCCACACCCCCATTATCCCAGTTTCCCTCCTCCCTCCTTCCCCTCTGCCCATTCCCTTCTCTCCTCTCAAAGATCACTCCCCCGGAATCACTCAGCTCGTGCATACCTTGAAGGCTCTTCTCCTCGAGAAAACATGCCTCGCAATCAAAGTCCATCGATCCCTGTGTAGGAAGTGAGGCATTAGGAAGTATCTCAGGGTGAACGTTGATACAGCTCCAGCCCCAGGTGACCCTGGGGGAGAGAAGCTCACAGGACCAGGCTGAACGGCTCATCGAGTGAGAGCCCCTCTTACAGAGTCAGTGAGGGGCTTACGGAGATAGGTGGGGTTGGGTTCACAAGGAGGGGTGTAACCAGACAGAGGGGACTACAGTCAGGGCTGTAGGGGTTAACGAAACAGGGAGAGGTGTAGGAGTCAGAGGGGGTTACAGAGATGTGGAGGTTCTGTAGGGGACAGAGGGAGTTATAGGGACAGGGAGCTGTGTAGGGGCCAGAGGGGGTTATAGGGACAGGGAGTTGTGTAGGGGCCAGAGGGGTTTAAATGATCATTGTTCCAATTGACATCTTCATTGTTCTTTGGGTAAACCATTTCAGTAATCATGGTTTGGGATGTGCAGCTGAGTTTTGAGATAAGTCGTTGCATGGTTTTACTGTATAAAGGAGTATTCCAAATTCCGGCATTGTCCTATCTCCTGGCTTTGGTTTCATCAGTAGTTCTAGATCAGCGAACACGACAAACACCCAATGAGGTTCTGTATGATACTGACGTTCGCCCAGTGAGGTGCCATACGATACTGACGTTCGCCCAGTGAGGTGCCACACAATACTGACGTTCGCCCAGTGAGGTGCCACATGATACTGACGTTCGCCCAGTGAGGTGCCACATGATACTGACGTTCGCCCAGTGAGGTGCCGTATGACACTGACGTTCACCCAGTGAGGTGCCACATGATACTGACGTTCGCCCAGTGAGGTGCCACGATACTGACGTTCGCCCAGTGAGGTGCCGTATGACACTGACGTTCGCCCAGTGAGGTGCCACATGATACTGACGTTCGCCCAGTGAGGTGCCACGATACTGACGTTCGCCCAGTGAGGTGCCGTATGACACTGACGTTCACCCAGTGAGGTGCTGTATGATACTGATGTTCGCCCAGTGAGGTGCTGTACGATACTGACGTTCACCCAGTGAGGTGCCATACAACACTGACGTTCGCCCAGTGAGGTTCTGTAAGATACTGACGTTCGCCCAGTGAGGTGCCGTACGACACTGACGTTCGCCCAGTGAGGCGCCGCATGATACTGACGTTCGCCCAGTGAGGTGCCGTACAACACTGACGTTCGCCCAGTGAGGTGCCGTACGACACTGACGTTCGCCCAGTGAGGCGCCGCATGATACTGACGTTCGCCCAGTGAGGCGCCGCATGATACTGACGTTCGCTCAGTGAGGCGCTGTACAATACTGACGTTCGCCCAGTGAGGCGCTGTACGATACTGACATTCGCCCAGTGAGGCGCTGTACGATACTGACGTTCGCCCAGTGAGGCGCCGTACGATACTGACATTCGCCCAGTGAGGCGCCGCATGATACTGACGTTCGCTCAGTGAGGCGCTGTACGACACTGACGTTCGCCCAGTGAGGCGCCGCATGATACTGACGTTCGCTCAGTGAGGCGCTGTACAATACTGAGTTCACCCAGTGAGGCGCCGTACGACACTGACGTTCGCCCAGTGAGGCGCCGCATGACACTGACGTTCGCCCAATGAGGCGCCGCATGATACTGACGTTCGCCCAGTGAGGCGCTGTACGATACTGACGTTCGCCCAGTGAGGTGCCGTACGACACTGACGTTCGCCCAATGAGGCGCCGCATGATACTGATGTTCGCCCAATGAGGCGCCGCATGATACTGACGTTCGCCCAATGAGGCGCCGCATGATACTGATGTTCGCCCAGTGGGGTTGGGGTTCACCCAATAACCCATTCTTGATCAACCCAAAAGTTGACCAGTGGGTTATTAGTGAGTCCAACGATGTCACCGTCAAACACTGAATAAACCCCTTTATCTTGTTCTCGTTATTCATTGTTATTTATATTTGCATTTGAACTGTTTGTTGTCTTCTATACTCTGGTTGAACTTTCATTAAGAACGTAAGAAATAGGAGCAGGAGTCAGCCATCTGGCCCGTTGAGCCTGCTCCGCCATTCAATAAGATCATGGCTGATCTGACCATGGACTCATCTCCACCTATCTGCCTTTTCCCCATAACCTTTCATTCCACTACTATGTAAAAATCTATCCAATCTTGTCTTAAGTATATTTACTGAGGTAGCCTCCACTGCTTCCCTGGGCAGAGAGTTCCACCAATTCATGATTCTCCGTCCTAAATCTACTCCCCCTAATCTTGAGATTATGTCCCCTAGTTCTAGTCTCACCTACCAGTGGAAACAACTTTCCTGCCTCTATCTTATCTATCCCTTTCATAATTTTATATGTTTCTATGACATTTATCCTGTTATAGATGTGCTGTGAATCCCACTGGAAAATGAATCTCGGAGTCCTATATGGTGACATTTATGTACTTTGATAATAAGATTTACTTTGAACTTTGAAGTCACATTATTCAATTGTTGCGTCCATTACTGATTTCCAGTCCAACGCTGCTTCAGGAGTTGTGTTTGAATCATGATTTACTCATTACAAAGATATATTCCGGGTTGAATTTGCCAGTAAAAATAACTTGTGGGTGACGCGCAGACTTTATTCTGAAAATGTCTGCTGAACGAGAGTATCATTTCAACTTCACTCTGCCTCCGAACCCGCATAAGCCATCCTTTGAGGAAACTGTCCAACAGTTCCCAAGCATTTTTGGAGAGCAGTCAGTGTTCACTACCAATGCCTAAAACTCATTAAACATGACACTTCATCACTAATGCTGGTGTCATCAGTCGTGACTGAAAGGTTCAAGCTGGGTAACGGGATTGAAATGTCTGACTTTTATTTGCAGACTGCAGGCGCCTGGCGATGAAGACTTTCGCAAACGGCTCCTGGCCAGACTGGATCTAGACCCAGATACAACTCTACAATCTGCCTCTCAAGTATTTCAGCTTTTGATCAATCCAAGCTGGTCGAACAGAACCAGGTCAAAGCAGTTTCACTCAGCATGTCTCCAAGCAGCCAAACGCAGCTTGGTGGAACTGCATTACGCAAGAAACTGCCAACGCAAGAACCACATTTGCAGCAAATGCCAACACCATGGTCACAAAAGAAGGCTTTTGTCATCCTTCACTGTCTCCTAGGCCAGTGAAACAAGGACAGGAAGTTTCAAAGTCCATTTAAATCTATTAGGAATTTAGTGGTCATGTTCAAAGTTGATCTCACCATCGAGAGACGATGTATTTGACAACAATCAGTTGACCAAGTTACAACTTGATACAGAGCCAGACATCACTGTTATCTCCAAACACCTGGAACCTCACCAGTGAAACCGACTCATCACTCGGCCTGTAGTGCAGAGGGTGGAGCCCTCCAGCTGACGGCTGAACTGCCCTGCATGGTGAAGCTGAACGGTAATCCCATCAGTGGTGTGTGTTTCCCAGATCTGAATGTCCTTGGCACTGAATGGTCGGACAAGCCTGACCCCCAGATCTGTAAGAGGGCACTATCTGTTCAAATTACGTCAGTGGAGGCCATAGCACCATCGGTACTTGAGACCGTTCAACGAGATCTGCGGCAGCACCAAACCGCAAGCAGAGCCCTGTCTCCACCCACTCCATCCTTCAAGGCAGGTACCTTACACAGCCTTATCACTCGTGGAGCAAGATCTAAATTGTCTGTGGTCCAAGCTGTCAGCTACTCGCGTTGGGCAGCTCCAGCTGTCATTATCAAGCAAGCCGAAGGCGTGTAGACTTCTTTCCTGGTGGCTCACCCGTCCCCATTACTGGTACCGGTGAATCCCTTTGCAAAATTCAACAGTGGATTTGGCTGAAGCCTAGCTCCAGATTGAAGTGGTGGGAAATTCACAGGAGCTTCTCACCATTACGATTCAAAAGGGGTTGTTATCCTTCCCCCGTCTCCTTTTAGGTGTAAAGGCAGCTGCTTCAATTTTCCAATAGTTTCTGGACACTGGGCTGAGTGGTGTTGACAGGATTGCTGCTTACCATCGTGATGGGCATGGATCAGACAGAACTATGCCAACAACTGGACCACGTTTTGAACAAGCTACAAGAATTAGGATTGTAACTTCAGGCAGACAAATATTATCCTGATGTCTTCAATTAATTATCTGTGGCTCATCACCCAGATCCCAAAAACATCACTGCTATCTTTGAGATGCTGGCTGCTGGCATAGTGGCATCAGCGCTGGACTTCGGGGCGACAGGTCCCGAGTTCAAATCCAGCCAGCTCCCATCCGTGCTGGGTTGAGCGTTGAGCTAGCAACTCAACCTCGTAAAAAGAAATTGCCTGCGACAGAAACATCAACAGCAAATACGTTCTTGCCTATGCTCTCTCGTGAGTGAAAAGGCAACTTCTCTCTCTTTCTATCTTACAGATGTCAGCAGTTTACATACAATCATTTTGGACATGATTGGTCAACCTTCAGCTTTTCCCCCAGTGATGCACTGGCTGAGAGAGCCACTCAAAGCTCTGCTCCATGGAAATAGTCCAAACAATGTCAACAGGTGGAGAATATGTTGTCATCTGACCTTCTCATGATGCATTTCGACCCAGAATTACCAACCGTCATCTCAATGGATACGTCAATCTACGGGAGGGGTGTCGGGACTGGGAGGGAGAGGGAGATAGGGAAGTGTGTAGGGTTGGAGGGAATTTTAGAGACACGGAGGGGTGTAGGGGCTGGAAGGTTACAGAGGTGGTGAGTGGTGTAGGAGATGGGAAGGATGTAGAGGCGGAGAGCAGTGTAAGGGTACAGAGACACAGAGGGGTGAGGGTGCCAGAGGAATTACAGAAATGGGGAACTCACAGTGACAGAGAGGGGTGTAGGGGCTGGGGGGGGGGTCACGTTGACAGGTGTAGGGGTCAGAAACACTTCTCCAGGAGAGGTCCGTTTTGGGCTTAGGAATTACATGGTCTACAAGAGCCAGTTGGCCATCGGTGGGGGGGAGCTGTCTGTGGGCCCTACCTCAATGTCCTCCTGTGGTACCATGTTCTTCCGGGGATCTGTTGGGAAAAATCATCAATCAGAACCCATTCTCCAGCCTCCTTCCCCACCTCTCTGCGGTCCCTCACCCAAATTACTGACCTTCAATCTGTCCCTCCCTTCTTCTCCCTCTTCCACACTCCTCACTTCCACCTCTCTGTCCTCTCATCTTTCACCTTTCTTTATCTCTCTCCCTGCAAGTCCTTTCTTCACACCCTCCCTCCTCTGTCCTACTCCTTCACCTTCTCGAGTTCTCCCTCCCTCTTCCTTCCAACCCTCTCTACCTCCCGTCCATCCCTTTATCCTTCCTCAACTTCTGTCTAGTCCATTGGTCCCTTACCTCTCTCCCTCCAACCCCTCCCTTCCTCCCAATCCCCCGTTGTGTGATCTCTAGGGCAAGTGAGGTCACTCAGTGCCCCTGGCAGGTTGACGGGTTCCTCAATCCCCCCTCTTTTCCCTCCTATTTCTTTCTACAAACCCTAAGGTCACAATCATGGGAAAGCTCTCCTACCTTCAGCAACTCCTCCCTCCCAATCCTCATTGCCCTCTAGTTCTGGCAACAGAAATTCACCAAGTTCAGGGGAGAGGTGTGGGTGGGAGGAAAGGATAGGGAAGGAGGAGAAAGAGGGAGGGGAGTAGGGGTGGAGGGAGAGGTAGGGGCAGAAGGTGCGAGGGGAGGGGAAGGGGTGGGGGAAGGGTATATGTGCGGGAGACTGGGAGGGGAGTGAAGAGTGAAGGTAAGGGTATATGTGGGGGAGAATAGGAGGGGAGTGGGGAGTGAGGGGAATGATATATGTGGGGGAGAATGGGAAGGGAGTGGAGAGTGGGGGAAGGGTATATGTGGGGGAGAATGGGAGGGGAGTGGGGAGTGAGGGGGAGAATAGGAGAGGAGTGGGGAGTTAGGGAAGGGTATATGTGGGGGATTGGGAAAGGGAGTGGGGAGTGAGGGGGAGAATAGGAGAGGAGTGGAGAGTGGGTGAAGGGTATATGTGGGGGAGAGGGAAAGGGAGTGGGGAGTGAGGGGAAAGGTACATGTGAGGGAGAGGGGAGGGATGTGGGGGGAAGAGGAGGGAGGGGCAAGATGAAAGACTGGAGGGTGGGAAACTGTGGAAGAAGAGGGCTGAGCAGGAGGGAGAGTGTGGAGAGGGAGCAAAGATAGCAGCGAGGAAGGAAGAGTGTGGAAAGAGGCGGAGGGAGAGCGGACAGGGAGAGTGTGCAGGGGCGATCCGGTGAGGAAGGAGGTAGAGCTCCCAGCTTCCCTTACCTTCCCAGGGAACGCCAAAAGCCTTGGGGCTCCATTTACTCCAGGAGCCATGGTTAAACTCCTCCTTGGCCCGGACTTGTACGGTGTAGTTCCTGTTGGGCAGAGCGTCTGCGATCAGGAAGGTGGTGTCCTTGACGATGGCCTGGGGTGAGAGAGGGGGAGGTCACAGCGATACACATCCCTGTCTGGTCCCTGTGTTCTCTGTCTTGCATCTGTACCATGCTCTGGAGGGAGCTCTATCCTGGAACTGTCCAGGAATATAAAAGGGGATAGCAAAAGCTTTTTTAGCTATGTGAAGAGAAAGAAGATAGTTAAGAACAATGTTGGCCCCTTGAAGAATGAATTGGGAGAAATTGTTATGGGAAACAGGGAAATGGCAACAGAATTTAATGCATACTTTAGATCTGTCTTCACCAGGGAGGACACAAGCAATCTCCCAGATGTATGGATGGGCCAGGGTCATCTGATATCAGAGGTATTGAGACAGATTGACATTAGGAAAGAAACTGTGATGAGTAGACTGGTAGGACTGAAGGCTAATAAATCCCCGGGTCCAGATGGTCTGCATCTGAGGGTTCTAAAAGAGGTGGCTCAGGAAACTGCGGATGCATTGGTAATCATTTTCCAATGTTCCTTAGATTCAGGATCAGTTCCTGAAGATTGGAGAGTGGCTAATATTATCCCACTTTTCAAGAAGGGAGGGAAGGAGAAAACGGAGAACTATCGCCCTGTTAGCTTAACGTCAGTCGTGGGGAAGATGCTTGAGTCCATTATTAAGGACGAAATAGTGGCACATCTTGATGGCAGTAATAGGATTAGGCCGAGCCAGCATGGATTTACCAAGGGCAAATCATGCTTGACTAATCTGTTGGAGTTTTTTGAGGGTGTAACAAGGATGTTAGACGAGGGTAAGCCAGTGGATGTTGTGTAGCTAGATTTTCAGAAGGCATTCGATAAGGTGCCACATAGGAGATTGGTGAGTAAAATCAGAGCTCATGGCATTGGGGGCAGGGTTTCAACATGGATAGAAAACTGGTTGGCTGATAGAAAGCAAAGGGTAGCAGTGAATGGGTGTTTCTCGGACTGGCTGGAGGTGACTAGTGGGGTACCACAGGGCTCTGTATTGGGACCACAGCTCTTTACGATTCATGTCAACAATTTAGATGAGGGCATTGAAAACTATATCAGCAAGTTTGCTGACGATACTAAACTGGGTGGCAGTGTGACATGCGAAGAGGACGTTAGGAGAATACAGGGAGACTTGGATAGGCTGGGTGAGTGGGCAGATACTTGGCAGATGTCATTCAATGTGAATAAATGTGAAGTTATCCACTTTAGAAGCAGGAACACGAGGGCAGAGTATTGTCTGAACAGTGTAGAGTTAGGTAAGGGAGAAATGCAAAGGGACCTAGGAGTCCTAGTACATCAGTCAATGAAGGTGAATGAGCAAGTGCAACAGGCAGTGAAGAGGGCAAATGGAATGTTGGTCTTTATTACAAGGGGAATTGAGTACAAGAGCAAGGATGTCCTTTTGCATTTGTACAGGGCCCTGGTGAGACCACACCTGGAATTTTGTGTACAGTTTTGGTCTCCAGGTTTAAGGAAGGACATTCTGGCAATTGAGGAAGTGCAGCGTAGATTCACTAGGTTGATTCCTGGGATGGCAGGGCTGTCTTATGCAGAGAGATTGGAGAGATTGGGCTTGTACACGCTGGAATTGAGGAGATTGAGAGGGGATCTGATTGAAACATTTAAGATAATTAAAGGATTTGATAGGATTGAGGCAGGAAATATGTTCCAGATGTTGGGAGAGTCCAGTACCAGAGGGCATGGATTGAGAATAAGAGGTCAGTTATTTAAAACCGAGTTGAGGAAGAGCTTCTTCTCCCAGAGAGTTGTGGAGGTGTGGAATGCACTGCCTCAGAAGACGGTGGAGGCCAATTCTCTGGATGCTTTCAAGAAGGAGCTAGATAGATATCTGATGGATAGGGGAATCAAGGGATATGGGGACAAGGCAGGGACTGGGTATTGATAGTGAATGATCAGCCATGATCTCAGAATGGCGGTGCAGACTCGAGGGGCTGAATGGTCTACTTCTGCACCTATTGTCTATTGTCTATTGTCGACAGGAGAACGGGAAGAGGTGACAGCAATGAATGGGGGGTGGGGGGGGAGAGGGGAATGAGGCTAAAGAGGGGAACACAGAACGGTACAACACAGGGAATGGGCCTTCAGCCCACCATGGTGAATCTGTATTGCCAGACGGCAGTAGACACCAAGAGGAGGATGATAGGCACTTGGTTAGTCAGGGTGTCAAAGGATAGGGGGAGAAGATAGGAAAAAGGGGTTGAGAGGGTTGATAAATCAGCCATAATGGAATGACAGAGCAGACTCGATGGGTTGAATGGCCTAATTCTGCCCCTGTGTCTTCTGTCTGTGCTGAACACAATGCTCAATTAAACTAAATCTCTTCTGCTTACATGATGTGCAGATCCCTCCATTCTCATGTTATCTGCCTGTCTACGAGCTTCTTAAACAACCCCATCGTATCTGCCTCCACCACCACCCCCGGCAGCACATTCCAGGCACGCACCACTCTCTGCGTAAAAAATCTGCCCCGTACATCTTCACTTAAACTTTCCCCTCACACCTTTGACAATTCCGCCCTGGATTGAAGATTCTACTATCCATTATACCAGAGTCTCTCAGAAGGTTAAAATCTTCTAAATGTCTGTGAGGGTTGTGGAGTCAGTTCTGTGTTGAGGAGAGTGAAGGTATCCACACAATTTCAGGAGCCCGATGGTTGAGGGGTAATAACTGTTCCTGGTATGAGACCCGAGGCTCCTGTGCCTTCCTCCGATGGCAGCAAGAATAGTTCATTGGCGTGGTGGTGGGGGTCTTTGACGACGCATGCTGCTTTCTTGCGGCAGTGCTCCGTTATAAATCTGTTTAACGATAGGGAGGGTGTTGCCTGTGACGGACGGGGCTGTGTCCGCCACTCTCTCCATTCCTGGGCGCTGGTGTTTCCATACCAGACCGGGAGGTGAAGGCGTCATTTGACACAATGGTCCCAAGAACCGGAACTGGGCTGTGGCGTTACGGTTGGACACGATGGTGGTGGGGCCACATTTTGTATTTATTTAGATACCGTGCGGAGCAACCTCAC
Source organism: Hypanus sabinus (assembly GCF_030144855.1). Lineage (NCBI taxonomy): Eukaryota > Metazoa > Chordata > Chondrichthyes > Myliobatiformes > Dasyatidae > Hypanus > Hypanus sabinus. Next base: position 71,965,971 of record NC_082714.1, on the reverse strand, counting down.
AACCCCGATTAACCCCAGCCTCATAACTGGACAATCTACAGTGACAATTAAGCTTTGGACTGTGGGAGGGTATTAGAGGTCCGGGGGGGGGGGGCGGGGGGGGGGAAACCTGTGCATTCCATGGGGAGAGCCCTTACAGAATGGCGCCGAATTGAACTCCGGAATGCCCAGTCTGACGCTGTGCAGCTGCGGCGCCAAGATCCTCTTGTTAAACAATCCAAAGACCTGGCCTCTGTCTGCTTGTGGACGCATCAATTATGGTAAGTAGTCACATGAACGGGAGCGTGGTAAAAGTTACGTACTCTTGCTTATCGGCGTCTGGGGCTGGCGGAAGTTGCATCTTTTGCAGACCCTTAATATCGCGGAATGGTGCCGAGCTGACGCCGAGGTTTTCATCGCTAAAGGATTCGGGGAGCGCGCCACGCAAGCATAGCAACAGGCTAGCGGCGTTTGTTCTGACTTGGTATTGCCTGACGTCGAAGGATCAAAGGGTGGTGCTGCTATCAACACTGGCCAGTTCGCCGTGTGGTAACCTGGGTAACTCAAAACCCAAACCTGCCCAGAAGTGGGAGGCCCTCGGGGCGTTGTAGCTTCAAAAGCAACATTCAACAATTCTAAAGAATTATATCAAAATATGTTAGAATTTTGTCATTTAAAAATATTGGATAGGTATGTGGACAGGAAAGGAATGGAGGGTTATTGCCTGAGTGCAGGTCAGTGGGACTAGGTGAGCATAAGCGTTCGGCACGGACTAGAAGGTCTGAGATGGCCTGTTTCCATGCTGTAATTGTTATATGGTTGATGTACCGATATGGAATAAAATGTGCAAAAATGTATAAATGCCAGCATCACACACGAAACGCTGGTGGGACGCAGCAGGCCAGGCAGCATCTATAGGGAGAAGCACTGTCGACATTTCAGGCCAAGACCCTTCTTCAGGACGAAACGTCGACTGTGCTTCTCCTTATAGATGCTGCCTGGCCTGCTGCGTCCCACCAGCATTTTGTGTGTGTTGTTTGAATTTCCAGCATCTGCAAATTTCCTCGTAAATGCCTGCATGCATGTACGATGGCAGTGACGGACGGAGTTAATGGATAGAGGAGGGTGAGATGGGAAGGGCTAACCAGAACAGTTGATCGGATTAATTGTCTGGACGGAATGGCTTTGTTTTAATTTCCTGTAGCGTTTTCCCGGAGGGAGCTTTTGGAGGAGGCGGTTTGCAGGGTGGGTAGTGTCCGCAGTGATTCTTCCTGCTTGTCTGGACACATACAAGTCCTACAGTGATGGTGGATTGCAGCCAGTGACCTTTCCTGCTGACCTGACAGTTCACTGTGGTTTTTTTGTGTATTGTTAGAGGATGCTGCAATAATAGATGGTGGCCAAGCACAGGACAGATGGGTTAGCAGGGCTGTGATGGGCTGAAGGGTCATCACCGGGGCCTGTTCTCACCGATCTGAAGAAGAGCTCATCTTTGACACCGTAGCTGACTTCAAACTGCAGGGCATAGAACCCCGGCTGCCAGGTGCACGGGTAGGCCCACGTAACGTTGAGCTTGTGCTTGGCCTTTCGCACCGACCTCACTCTGACCATCTCCGGGGGGTCCGATCTCACTGTGCGGGGAGAGCAGAGGCCCAGATATCACTGCCGTCCGTGGTCGGGTCGTAGTGAAGGATGGGGAGGGGTGGAAAAGTAATGTTTTGATGGGACAGGAGGCAAAGGAGGAGTGGCCAAAGGGAGGAGGGCGTGATGGGAAGGGGTTGAGAGGAGGGGCATGTGGAGGGGTCAAGGGTGAGGTGAATGGGGTCTGAGAGTGGGGGGAATTGAGGGGTATGAGGTGTTTGAGAGAGAGGTGGTTAATGAGGTATTGATGGAGGGAAGAGTGAGGGTAAGGGACTAAGCCCCTCAGTTCACCGTCTGGACTGTGCAGTGCCCTCGAGCACAGAGGGAGGTGGGTGCTTTGCTGTCTGCCCCACCAGATGTGGTTCTGGAAGGGGATGGTCACACCTGGCCAGGTTTATCCGACAGAAAGCTCACACTGAGGGAGTTCACCTGCTCTCCACGGAGAGTGGGCGAGGGGTGACGGTGGGGGAGGGGTCCGAGGGACAAAGGGGTAAGGGTTGAACGGGGTGAGGCTGGTGTTGCGGGCATGTGGTTAGACCAACTGGAAGGGCATATAGCCTGCCCAATCCCACTCTCAGAAGCATCTCCCAGGATTGTCTCTGAGACCCACGGTACTGGGGGCTCCATGACCCACCTTAGCCCCTGGGTGTGGGAGAAGCGGAAGAGAAGACGGGAAGGGACGTAGGGAGGGGGGGATGAGTGAGTGGAGAGGTTGGAGGTGGGTAGGGGAGGGTTTAGCTGGGACGTAACAAGGCGGAGAGGGTAAGGGAAACTGGGCACAAGCAGTGAAGGGATAGGAGAGGGAGGGGATGGAAAGGGGAAAAAGGGGGCAAGTTGAGCGGGGGGTTGAGTAGGGACAGATTGAGGGTAAAGTGTAGGGTAGGGAAGTGAGGAGGTAGAGTGAGAGGAAGTGTAGGGGAGGAGGGGTGTAGCAGGAGAGGTAGGGAAGGTGGTGGGTGAGTGTGAGGGATGGAAAGGGTAGATGGGAGGGGGTGGAGGTAGGTGGGTGGTACAGGGATGGCGAGGCAAGGTAGAAGGGTGGGAAGAGTTACTCACGCAGGCCGTCAAAGGTGAACATCCTCTCTTTGCTTTGTGAGCAGCCGAAGGCGTTGGAGACAACCAGCGAAATGAAATAGTGCTCGTACTCTCCCTCCTTGTGGGGGCTGTGCATACGCAGGCCCGCGGGCCCGTGTAGAACTTGCAAGGCTTCAGGGAGGCAGTCTTCAGGAGGCTGAAAGGCAACATCCTCAACATCCTCCACCCTTTTACCCCGTCTAAACCCCTCCTTCAACTCTCCCAGATCGTCGTCCTCCACTCTCCCCGCTCTGCCCCAGTGCCTTACACCAGCCTTTGATGCCCCCCTACCCTTTTGCATCCTTCCCCAGGGACGTGCCTGGTCCTGTAGAACAGGTAGCACTTGGTTAACCGCTTGAGTTCCATCGACTGCCACTCGCATCGAATTGGACTCAGGTATGACTTCAGCAAGCAAACGATCGTGGGCGTCTTCGGCGGCTCTAAACCCAAAGAGGCCGATTTAATCGCTCGCTCTTTGCAGTCGCATTGCTTTTTTATCATTAGGTCTCCCCATGCTTGTTTTCCTGCATCTCCAAGTGGAAGGAGAATAAATCCCCTTTTAGGGTTGATGTACAGAGGCATCTTGGAATCCAGGTTCCCGTTCTCAGGAAGTGGCGGCACCGATAGGTAAAGAAGTTGTCTGGTGCCCTGGAGTTGGGAGATTGTGTTGCAGCTTCATAACACTCTGGTAAGGCCGCATCCGGGTCTCCCCGTTACGGGAACGGTGTGGAGGCATCGGAGAGGGAGGTCCCTCAGAATACCTTCTGGATTAGTGGGCATATGGACGGGTAGGTCTCACCGACACTGAGCGGACCCTCGACAGAGGTTTAAAGATCAGGAGAGACATGGGCTGCTGCTATTCTTCTGTCAGGGTTGGGAAGTCTAATACCCAGAGGGTATGCATTTAAGGAGGAAGGGGGTAAGTTTAAAAATGTGAGGGGCATATTTTTGTTTACAGAGGGTAGTGAATCCCTGCTGCTTGGGGTGGTGGCAGAGGCAGATATGATAGTGATATTGAAGAGGCTCTCAGATTGGCACATGGAGGGGCAGAGAACTGAGGGACCACATGCAGGCAGAAGGGATGAGTTTAGTTTGGTGTTTGTTTACATATTTTTAGAGATACAACATGATAACAAGCCCTTCCATCCCACGAGACTGCGCCATCCAGTTACACACACACACACACACACACACACACACACGACTGATTAACCTACTAACCTGCAAGTCTTTGGGATGCAAAGGAAACCCTCGCGGTCACGGGGAGAATGTGCAAACTCCTTACAGAGAGCGGCGGAAATTGAACCTGGATAATCACGTTACGCTAACTGCGCCATCCCTAATTACTGATGCCATTTACTGAGCATGACATTGTAGGCCGAATTCCCTTGTCATGCTCAGTGTACTGATATATCTCTCCCCTTTAGAGTCCGAATCAGGTTTATTATCACTGACCTATGAAGTTTGTTTTGCAGCAGCAGTACGGTGCAATACATAAAAATCTATAAATCACAGTAAGAAATATATATAAAATAATTAAAGCAGTGGGAAAAAAAGAGCAGAAATAGTGAGCAACACACAACATGCTGGAGGAACTCAGCAGGCCAGGCAGCATCTGTGGAAAAGAATACAGTTGACGTTTTAGGACGAAACCTTCAGCAGGACCTGGAGAAAAAATTCTGAGGAGCAGATTTGAAAGCTGGGGGGAGGGAGAGAGAAACGGCAAGCGACAGGTGAAGCTTGGAGGGGGAGGGATGAAACAAGGAGCTGGGAAGTTGATGGTGAAAAAGACAGAAGGCAGTGGAAGAAGGAAGAAAGGTGGGGTGGGGAGAAGCACCAGAGGGAGGCGATGGGTGGGTGAGGAGGTAGCACGAGAGAGGGACAAGTGGATGGGAAATGATGAAGGGGGTGGCACTACTGGAAGTTTGAGAAATCGATGTTCAGGCCTACCCAACCGGAATACAAGGTGCTGTTCCTCCAACCTGTGGCCTCATCCCAACGGTGCAGGGGAATCGGAATGGGAATGGGAAGTAGAGTTAAAATGGGTGGCCACTGGGAGATCCTACAGAAATAGTGAGGAGCTGTTCATTGTCCATGCAGAAATCTGATGGGAAGTAGCTGTTCCTAACACGTTCAGTATGGTTCTTCAGGCTCCTGTACCTCCTCTCTGATGGTAGTAATGAGAAGAGGCCATGTCCTGGATAATGGGGGTCCTTAATGATGGATACCGCCTTTTGAAGTTCAAAGTACATTTATTCTCAAAGTAGGACTACCATATACAACCTTGAGATTAGTTTTCTTACAGAAAGTCACAAAACAAAGAAACCAAATGGAACCCGTTGAAAAGACCATCAAACAACCACGTTCAGGATAAGGAATCAAAAGCAATGAACATTCAGAACTGCAGATCATGATTGATTTCACAGCCATGAAGCCAGTCCTCACTGCAGCCGGTCCAGGAGCCCGTTAGCCGCAGGCCACGGCCTCCGCTCATTGAGGGGACGAGTAAACCTCACAAACAGTAAGCGGAACACCCGCCCATTCGCCTCCTCCAGCCCCGACACTGTGACCTTTTCAATCTGACCTCGTGCTTAAATTGGCCAAACCTTGAGTTGTTTCTGATTCTCAGGATCGAACCACCCTCTCAATAATCTGCACTCGGGCCCGATCTGACCCGACGCTTAAACTGGCCAAACATCAGCTTGTTTGATTCGGCCCGTACATGTCACACAGTGACGGTCCTGCAGCTTCGAGACTGCAGTTCATCACAAAAATGCCGGGGCATACAGGGGTTTCTGAAGCTCCACGCCAAAGGGGGGGGGGGGAATTCCACACTACTGACTGCAGTGACTGCTTTCAAGAAAAAAAAGCCTGAGCAGTAAAGTAGTCAGTAGTTGTGTTCACTGTGGTTCACCAGTGCCATCTTAGACCCTGATGTTGGGGATGTTAGTGTCCATGAGTTTGCAACTTCCTGCACCCGTGCAGTGGCCCCACCGTACCGGTCAGAATGCTCCCCACAGTACATCCGTAGAAAATTGCTAGAGTCTTTGGTGACATACCCCTAGCTTCCAGAACCACTGACTTACCCCCGCACCTGCACACGCACTACAATAACTCACAGCACCTTCCCAACCCACTTCCACCAGCTGGAGAAGGCAACAAAATCACAGAGCACGCGCCCTGGGGAAGCTAACATTCTGGGGCAGCTTGAGATCAAGGAGGAAGAAATGTTGGGTCTCTTGAATGGCTTCAAATGGATAAGACCCCAGGGCCTACATGTAAGAAAGAAGTCACTGGCATTGGAGAGGGTCCGAGGAAGGTTCATAGGAATCATCTCAGAAATGAAAGGGTTAACTTAGGAGAATTTGATGGCTTTGGACCTATAATCACTGGAATGGGGGAGAGGGGTTCAAAATTGCCGGGGCATACAGGGGTTTGTGAAACTCCACGCCAAAGGGAGCATGATGTAAACCTTATTATTATACTCACCAAATGATTTAGAGTAGTCTGCAACCAATTTTATGAGTGTGCTACCTAAGCTCCACAAGTTACTTTCAGTAACATCACGTTCTCTGCACAGTGGAACATTAGCGTTTACAGAACTAACCCAAGTCATTGGCTGTTCCACTCCAAATGGTACCAGGTAGGTTACTGAATTCAGCTTGCATTGGAGTATTCCATGGCACTGAGCACTCTAGATGAAATATCTATACAGTTCTGAATCACCTTGAGTAGTTATATACAAAACCTTATCACAAAATGTTTTGAACAGTAAGTATAGCATTCAACTCAATGGAGTGTACAGTTCAATTTTGCTGAAAACTTGTATGTGCTAACATGATCTAGCCTTCTGATTATAATCACCATATGATTTAGAGTAGCCAGCAGCTAATTTTATGTGTGCTATATAAGCTCCAGAAGATACTTTCAGTAACATCACGTTTTCTACACAGTGGCAGATTAGCGTTTGCAGAACTAAACCAAGTCAAAGGCTGTTCCACTGTAAATGGTACCAGGTAGGTTACTGAATTCAACTTGCATTGGGGTATTCCATGGCACTGAGCACACTACATGCAACATCTATACAGTTCCAGATCACCTTGAGTAGTTATGTACTCAAACTTACCACAAAATGCATTAAATAGAAAGTAAAGCATTCAACTCAAAGGAGTGTACAGTTCACTTTAGCTGAAAGCTAGTATGTGCAAAGATGATGTAAACCTTATTATTACACTCACCATATGATTTACATTAGTCTGAAACCAATTTTATGTGTGTGCTACCTAAACTTCAGAAGTTACTTTTAGTATTATCACGTTTTCTACACAGTGGAACATTAGCGATAACAGAAGTAAACGAAGTCAAAGGCTGTTGCACTGTAAATGGGACCAGGTAGGTTACTGAATTCAGATTGCCTTTGAGTATTGCATGGCACTGAGCACTCTAGATGCAATATCTATACATTTCCAAATCACCGTGAGTAGTTATGTACACAAACTTATAACACAATGCTTTGAATAGAATGTAAACGATTCAACTCATTGGAGTGTACCGTTCAATTTGGCTGAAAACTAGTATGTGCTAACATGATGTAAACCTTATTATTATACTCAGCATATGATTCAGAGCTTTCTGCATCCAATTTTATCTGTGTGCTACCTATGAACCAGAAGGTACTTTTAGTATCATCACGTTTTCTACACAGTGGAATATTAGTATTTACAGAACTAAACCAAGTCAAAGGCTGTTCCACTGTAAATGGTACCAGGTAGGTTACTGAATTCAGATTGCCTTGGAGTATTCCATGTCACTGAGCACACTTCATGCAATATCTATGCAGTTCCAAAGCACCGTGAGTAGTTATCTACTAAAACATATAACAAAATTCATTGTATGGAAAGTAAACGATTCAACTCATTGGAGTGTACAGTTCAATTTTGCTCAAAACTAGTATCTGCTAAAGTGATGTAAACCTTATTATTATACTCCCCATATGATTTAGAGTAGCCTGCAACCAGTTTTATGAGTGTGCTACCTAAGCTACAGAAGTTACTTTCAGTAACATCACTTTCTCTACACTCTGGAACATTAGTGTTTGCAGAACGAAACCATGTCAATGGCTGATCCACTGTGAATGGTACCAGATAGGTTACTGAATTCAGATTACAATGGAGTATTCCATGTCACTGAGCACACTGCATGCTATCTCTATACAGTTCTAAATCACGTTGAGTAGTTACATACACAACCTTATCACAAAATGCATTGATTAGAAATATAATCATTCAACTCAGTTGAGTGTACAGTTCAATAATTCTAAAAAAGCTAGTATGTGCTGGCATGATGTAAACCTTATTAGTATTCTCTGCATATGATTTAGAGTACTCTGCAACAAATTTTATGTGTGATACCTAAGCTCCAGAAGTTACATTTAGTAACATCACGTTTTCTACACAGTGGAACATTAGCATTTACTGAACTAAACCAAGTCAAAGGCTGTTCCACTGTAAATGGTACCAGGTAGGTTACTGAATTCAGATTGCCTTTGAGTTTTGCATGGCACTGAGCACTCTAGATGCAATATCTATCCATTTCGAAATCACCGTGAGTAGTTAAGTACTCAAAATTATAACACAATGCATTGAATAGAATGTAATCGATTCAACTCATTGGAGTGTACAGTTCAATTTGGCTGAAAACTAGTATGTGCTAACATGATGTAAACCTTATTATTATACTCACCATATGATTTAGAGCTTTCTGCATCAAATTTTATGTGTGTGCTACCTATGAACCAGAAGGTACTTTTAGTATCATCACGTTTTCTACACAGTGGAATATTAGCATTTACAGAACTAAACCAAGTCAAAGGCTGTTGCACTGTAAATGGTACCAGGTAAGTTACTGAATTCAGATTGCCTTGGAGTATTCCATGTCACTGAGCACACTTCATGCAATATCTATGCAGTTCCAAAGCACCGTGAGTAGTTATGTACTCAAACTTATAACAAAATGCATTGAATAGAAAGTAAACGATTCAACTCATTGGAGTGTACAGTTCAATATTGCTCAAAACTAGTATGTGCTAACGTGATGTAAACCTTATTATTATACTCCCCATATGATTTAGAGTAGCCTGCAACCAGTTTTATGAGTGTGTTACCTAAGGTACAGAAGTTACTTACAGTAACATCACTTTCTCTACCACTTGAACATTAGTGTTTGCCGAACTAAACCAAGTCAATGGATGATCCACTGTAAATGGTACCAGATAGGTTACTGAATTCAGATTACATTGGAGTATTCCATGTCACTGAGCACACTGCATGCAATATCTATACAGTTCTAAATCACCCTGAATAGTTACATACACAACCTTATCACAAAATGCATTTGAATAGAAAGTTAATCATTCCACTCAATTGAGTGTACAGTTCAATATTTCTAAAAAACTAGTATGTGCGGACATGATGTAAACCTTATTATTATGCTGACTATATGATTTAGCGTAGTCTGCAAACAATTTTATGAGTGTGCTACATACACTCCTGAATTTACTTTCAGTAACATCACGTTCTCTACAGAGTGGAACATTAGCGATAACAGAACTAAAAGAAGTCATAGGGGGTTCCACTGTAAATGGTACCAGGTAGGTTACTGAATTTAGCTTCCCTAGCAGTATTCCATGGCTCTGAACACTGTACATGCACTATACAGTTCCAAATCACCTTGAGTACTTATATACACTACGTCATCTCAAAATGCATTGAATAGAAAGTTAATCATTCATCTCAATGGAGTGTACAGTTCAATTTTGCTCAAAACTAGTATGTGCTAACATGATGTAAACATTATCATTATACTCCCCATATGATTTAGAGTAGTCTGCAACAAATTTTATGTATGATACCTAAGACCCAGAAGTTACATTTAGTAACATCACGTTTTCTACACTGTGTAACAGAAGCATTTACAGAACGAAACAAAGTCAAAGGCTGTTCCACTGAAAATGGGTCCAGGTAGGTTACTGAATTCAGATTGCCTTTGAGTATTGCATGGCACTGAGCACTCTAGATGCAATATCTATACATTTCCAAAACACCGTGAGTGGTTATGTACACAAACTTATAACAAAATGCATTGAATAGAAAGGAAACGATTCAACTCATTGGAGTGTACAGTTCAATTTTGCTCAAAACTAGTATGTGCTAACATGATGTAAACATTATTAGTATACTCCCCATATGATTTAGAGTAGTCTGCAACAAATTTTATGTGTTATACCTAAGATCCAGAAGTTACATTTGGTAACATCACGTTTTCTACACAGTGGAACATAAGCATTTACCGAACGAAACCAAGTAAAAGGCTGTTCCACTGTAAATGGTTCCAGGTAGGTTACTGAATTCAAATTGCCTTTGAGTATTGCATGGCACTGAGCACTCAGGATGCAATATCTATACATTTCCAAATCACCGTGAGTGGTTATGTACACAAACTTATAACAAAATGCATTGAATACAAAGTAAACGATTCAAATCAATGGAGGGTATAGTTCAATTTGGCTGAAAACTAGTACGTGCTAACATGATGTAAACCTTATTTTTATACTCACCATATGATTTAGAGTAGCCTGCAAGCAGTTTTATGAGTGTGCTACCTAAGCTACAGAAGTTACTTTCAGTAACATCACTTTCTCTACACACTGGAACATTAGTGTTTGCAGAACTAAACCATGTCAATGGCTGATCCACTGTAAATGCTCCCAGATAGGTTACTGAATTCAGATTGCGTTGGAGTATTCCATGTCACTGAGCACACTGCATGCAATATCTATACTGTTCTGAATCACCCTGAGTAGGTACATACACAACCTTATCACAAAATGCATTGAATACAAAGATAGTCATTCAACTCAATTGAGTGTATAGTTCAATATTTCTAAAAAAACTGGTATGTGGTAACATGATGTAAACCTTATTGTTATACTCACAATATGATTTAGAGTAGTCAGCAACTAATTTTATGTGTGATAACTAAGCTACAGAAGTTACATTTAACATCACGTTTTCTACACAGTAGAACATTAGCATTTACAGAACGAAACAAAGTCAAAGGCTGTTCCACTGAAAATGGGTCCAGGTAGGTTACTGAATTCAGATTGCCATTGAGTATTGCATGGCACTGAGCACTCTAGATGCAATATCTATACATTTCCAAAACACCGTGAGTGGTTATGTACACAAACTTATAACAAAATGCATTGAATAGAAAGGAAACGATTCAACTCATTGGAGTGTACAGTTCAATTTTGCTCAAAACTAGTATCTGCTAAAGTGATGTAAACCTTATTATTATACTCCCCATATGATTTAGAGTAGCCTGCAACCAGTTTTATGAGTGTGCTACCTAACCTACAGAAGTTACTTTCAGTAACATCACTTTCTCTACACACTGGAACATTAGTGTTTGCAGAACTAAACCATGTCAATGGCTGATCCACTGTAAATGCTCCCAGATAGGTTACTGAATTCAGATTGCTTTGGAGTATTCCATGTCACTGAGCACATTGCATGCAATATCTATACAGTTCTAAATCACCCTGGGTAGTTATATACACAACCCTATCAAAAAATGTTTTGAATAGAAAGTTAATCATTCCACTCAATTGAGTGTACAGTTCAATATTTCTAAAAAACTAGTATGTGCTGACATGATGTAAACCTTATTGTTATGCTGACTATATGATTTAGCGTAGTCTGCAAACAATTATATGAGTGTGCTACCTAAGCTCCTGAGTTTACTTTCAGTAACATCATGTTCTCTACAGTGTGGAACATTAGCGATAACAGAAATAAACCAAGTCATAGGCTGTTCCACTGTAAATGGTACCAGGTAGGTTACTGAATTCAGATTGCATTGGAGTATTTCATGTCAGTGAGCACACTGCAAGCAATATCTATACTGTTCTAAATCACCCTGAGTAAGTACATACACAACCTTATCACAAAATGCATTGAATACAAAGGTAATCATTCAACTCAATTGAGTGTATAGTTCAATATTTCTAAAAAAAACTAGTATGTGCTAACATGATGTAAACCTTATTAGTATACTCCCCATAGGATTTAGCGCAGTCTGCAACAAATTTTTTCTGTGATATCTAAGCTACAGAAGTTACATTTAGTAACATCACGTTTTCTACACAGTGGAACATAAGCATTTACAGAACGAAACCAAGTCAAAGGCTGTTCCACTGTAAATGGTTCCAGGTAGGTTACTGAATTCAGCTTCCCTAGCAGTATTCCATGGCTCTGAGCATTTTAGATGCAATATCTATACAGTTCCAAATCACCTTGAGTACTTATATACACAACGTCATCTCAAAATGCATTGAATAGAAAGTTAATCATTGAACTCAATGGAGTGTACAGTTCAATTTTGTTCAAAACTAGTATGTGCTGACATGATGTAAACCTTATTATTATGCTGACTATATGATTTAGCGTAGTCTGCAAACAATTATATGATTGTGCTACCTAAGCTCCTGAGTTTACTTTCAGTAACATCACGTTCTCTACAGTGTGGAACATTAGCGATAAAAGAAATAAACCAAGTCATAGGCTGTTCCACTGTGAATGGTACCAGGTCGGTTACTGAATTCAGCTTGCCTAGCAGTTTTCCATGGCTCTGAACACTCTACATGCAATATCTATACAGTTCCAAATCTCCTTGAGTACTTATATACACAATGTCATCTCAAAATGCATTGAATACAAAGTTAATCATTCAGCTCAATGGACTGTACAGTTCAATTTTGCTCAAAGCTAGTATGTGCTAACATGATGTAAACCTTATTAGTATACTTCCCATATGATTTAGAGTAGTCTGCAACAAATTTTATGTGTGATACCTAAGCTCCAGAAGTTACATTTAGTAACATCACGTTTTCTACACAGTGGAACATAAGCATTTACAGAACGAAACCAAGTCAAAGGCTGTTCCACTGTAAATGGTTCGATGTAGGTTACTGAATTCAGATTGCCTTTGAGTTTTGCATGGCACTGAGCACTCTAGATGCAATATCTATACAGTTCCAAATCACCTTGAGTACTTATATACACAACGTCATCTCAAAATGCATTGAATAGAAAGTTAATCATTGAACTCAATGGAGTGTACAGTTCAATTTTGTTCAAAACTAGTATGTCCTAACATGATATAAACCTTATTATTATACTCACAGTATGATTTAGAGTAGTCTGCAACTAATCTTATGCGTGTGATATCTAAGCTCCAGAAGTTACTTTTACTATCATGACGTTTTCTACATAGTGGAACATAAGCATTTACCGAACTAAACTAAGTCAAAGGCCGTTGCACTGTAAATGGTACCAGGTAGGTTACTGAATTCAGATTGCCTTTGAGTATTGCATGGCACTGAGCACTCTAGATGCAATATCTATACATTTCCAAATCACCGTGAGTAGTTATGTACACAAACATATAACGCAAAGCACTGAATAGAAAGTAAACGATTCCACTCATTGGAGTGTACAGTTCAATTTGGCTGAAAACTAGTATGTGCTAATATGATGTAAACATTATTATTATACTCGCCATATGATTTAGAGTAGCCTGCAAGCAGTTTTATGAGTGTGCTACCTAAGCTACAGAAGTTACTTTCAGTAACATCACTTTCTCTACACACTGGAACATTAGTGTTTGCAGAACTAAACCATGTCAATGGCTGATCCACTGTAAATGGTATCAGATAGGTTACTGAATTCAGATTGCATTGGAGTATTCCATGTCACTGAGTAATCTAGATGCAATATCTATACATTTCCTAATCACCGTGAGTAGTTATGTACACAAACTTATAACACAATTCATTGAATAGAATGTAAACGATTCAACTCATTGGAGTGTACAGTTCAATTTGGCTGAAAACTAGTATGTGCTAACATGATGTAAACCTTATTATTATACTCTCCATATGATTTAGAGCTTTCTGCATCAAATTTTATGTGTGTGCTACCTATGAAACAGAAGTTACATTTCGTAACATGACGTTTTCTACACAGTAGAACATAAGCATTTACAGAACGAAACCAAGTCAAAGGCTGTTCCACTGTAAATGGTTCGGGCAGGTTACTGAATTCAGATTGCCTTTGAGTATTGCATGGCACTGAGAACTCTAGATGCAATATCTAGACACTTCCAAATTACCGTGAGTGGTTATGTACACAAACTTATAACAAAATGCATTGAATAGAAAGAAAACTATTCAAATCAATGGAGGGTACAGTTCAATTTTGCTGAAAACTAGTACGTGCTAACATGATGTAAACCTTATTATTATACTCAACATATGATTTAGAGTAGCCTGCAAGCAGTTTTATGAGTGTGCTACCTAAACTACAGAAGTTACTTTCAGTAACATCACTTTCTCTACACACTGCAACATTAGTGTTTGCAGAACTAAACCATGTCAATGGCTGAGCCACTGTAAATGGTACCAGATAGGTTACTGAATTCAGATTGCATTGGAGTATTCCATGTCACTGAGCACACTGCATGCAATATCTATACTGTTCTGAATCACCCTGAGTAGGTACACACACAACCTTATCACAAAATGCATTGAATACAAAGATAATCATTCAACTCAATTGAGTGTATAGTTCAATATTTCTAAAAAAAACTAGTATGTGCTAACATGATGTAAACCTTATTAGTATACTCCCCATATGATTTATCGTAGTCTGCAACAAATTTTATCTGTGATACCTAAGCTACAGAAGTTAAATCTAGTAACATCACGTTTTCTACACAGTGGAACATAAGCATTTACAGAACGAAACCAAGTCAAAGGCTGTTCCACTGTAAATGGTACCAGGTAGGTTACTGAATTCAGATTGCCTTGGAGTATTCCATGTCACTGAGCACACTTCATGCTATATCTATGCAGTTCCAAAGCACCGTGACTAGTTATGTACTAAAACTTTTAACAGAATTCATTGAATGGAAAGTAAACGATTCAACTCATTGGAGTGTACAGTTCAATTTTGCTCAAAACTAGTATGTGCTAAAGTGATGTAAACCTTATTATTATACTCCCCATATGATTTAGAGTAGCCTGCAACCAGTGTTATGAGTGTGCTACCTAAGCTACAGAAGTTACTTTCAGTAACATCACTTTCTCTACACACTGGAACATCAGTGTTTGCAGAACTAAACCATGTCAATGGCTGATCCACTGTAAATGGTATCAGATAGGTTACTGAATTCAGATTGCATTGGAGTATTCCATGTCACTGAGCACACTGCATGCAATATCTATACTGTTCTGAATCACCCTGTGTAGGTACATACACAACCTTATCGCAAAATGCATTAAATACAAAGATAGTCATTCAACTCAATTGAGTGTATAGTTAAATATTTCTAAAAAACCTAGTATGTGCTGACATGATGCAAACCTTATTAGTATACTCCCCATATGATTTAGAGTAGTCTGCAACAAATTTTATGTGTGATACCTAAGCTCCAGAAGTTACATTTAGTAACATCACGTTTTCTACACAGTAGAACTTTAGCATTTACAGAACGAAACCAAGTCAAATGCTGTTCCACTGTAAATGGTTCCAGGTAGGTTACTGAATTCAGCTTGCCTAGCAGTATTCCATGACTCTGAGCACTCTAGATGCAATATCTATGCAGTTCCAAATCACCTTGAGTACTTATATACACAACGTCATCTCAAAATAAATTGAATAGAAAGTTAATCATGGAACTCAATGGAGTGTACAGTTCAATTTTGTTCAAAACTACTATGTGCTAACATGATATAAACCTTATTGTTATACTCACAATATGATTTAGACTAGTCTGCAACTAATTTTATGCGAGTGATACATAAGCTCCAGAAGTTACTTTTAGTAACATGACGTTTTCTAAGTGGAACATAAGCATTTACAGAACGAAACCAAGTCAAAGGCTATTGCACTGTGAATGGTTCCAGGTTGGTTACTGAATTCAGATTGCCTTTGAGTATTGCATGGCACTGAGCACTCTAGATGCAATATCTAAACATTTCGAAATCACCGTCAGTAGTTATGTACACAAACTAATAACGCAAAGCATTGAATAGAAAGTAAACGATTCAACTCATTGGAGTGTACAGTTCAATTTTGCTGAAAACTAGTATGTGCTAACATGATGTAAACCTTATTATTATACTCACCATATGATATAAAGCTTTCTGCATCCAATTTTATGTGTGTGCTAACTGAGAACCAGAAGATACTTTTAGTAACATCACGTTTTCTACACAGTGGAACATTAGCATTTACAGAACTAAACCAAGTCAAAGGCTGTTCCACTGTAAATGTTACCAGGTAGGTTACTGTATTCAGATTGCCTTTTAGTATTGCATGGCACTGAGCACTCTAGATGCAATATCTATACATTTCCATATCACCGTGAGTAGTTATGTACACAAAATTATAACACAATGCATTGAATAGAATGTAAATGCTTCAACTCATTGGAGTGTACAGTTCAATTTTGCTCAAAACTAGTATGTGCTAACATGATGTAAACATTATTAGTATACTCCCCATATGATTTAGAGTAGTCTGCAACAAATTTTATGTGTTATACCTAAGATCCAGAAGTTACATTTGGTAACATCACGTTTTCTACACAGTGGAACATAAGCATTTACCGAACGAAACCAAGTAAAAGGCTGTTCCACAGTAAATGGTTCCAGGTAGGTTACTGAATTCAGATTGCCTTTGAGTATTGCATGGCACTGAGCACTCAGGATGCAATATCTATACATTTCCAAATCACCGTGAGTGGTTATGTACACAAACTTATAACAAAATGCATTGAATACAAAGTAAACGATTCAAATCAATGGAGGGTATAGTTCAATTTGGCTGAAAACTAGTACGTGCTAACATGATGTAAACCTTATTATTATACTCACCATATGATTTAGAGTAGTCTGCAACTAATTTTATACGAGTGATACATAAGCTCCAGAAGTTACTTTTAGTAACATGACGTTTTCTAAGTGGAACATTATGAGTGTGCTACCTAAGCTACAGAAGTTACTTTCAGTAACATCACTTTCTCTACACACTGGAACATTAGTGTTTGCAGAATTAAACCATGTCAATGGCTGATCCTCTGTAAATGCTACCAGGTAGGTCTAGCAGTATTCCATGGCTCTGAGCAGTCTAGATGCAATATCTATACAGTTCCAAATCACCTTGAGTACTTATATACACAACGTCATCTCACAATGAATTGAATAGAAAGTTAATCATGGAACTCAATGGAGTGTACAGTTCAATTTTGTTCAAAACTAGTATGTGCTAACATGATATAAACCTTATTGTTATACTCACAATATGATTTAGAGTAGTCTGCAACTAATTTTATACGAGTGATACATAAGCTCCAGAAGTTACTTTTAGTAACATGACGTTTTCTAAGTGGAACA
Source organism: Hypanus sabinus (assembly GCF_030144855.1). Lineage (NCBI taxonomy): Eukaryota > Metazoa > Chordata > Chondrichthyes > Myliobatiformes > Dasyatidae > Hypanus > Hypanus sabinus. The sequence goes on along the minus strand of NC_082714.1, from coordinate 71,948,759 downwards.
TAAGCATTTACAGAACGAAACCAAGTCAAAGGCTGTTCCAATGTGAATGGTGCCAGGTAGGTTACTGAATTCAGATTGCCTTTGAGTATTGCATGGGACTGAGCACTCTAGATGCAATATCTATACATTTCCAAATCACCGTGATTAGTTAAGTACACAAACTTATAACGCAAAGCACTGAATAGAAAGTGAACGATTCCACTCATTGCAGTGTCCAGTTCAATTTTGCTAAAAACTAGTATGTGTTAACATGATGTGAACCTTATTATTATACTCACCATATGATTTAAAGCTTTCTGCATCCAATTTTATGTGTGTGCTAACTGAGAACCAGAAGGTTCTTTTAGTAACATCACGTTTTCTACACAGTGGAACATTAGCATTTACCGAACTTAACCAAGTCAACGGCTGTTCCACTGTAAATGGTACCAGGTAGGTTACTGAATTCAGATTGCCTTTGAGTATTGCATGGCACTGAGCACTCTAGATGCAATATCTATACAGTTCCAAAGCACCGTGAGTAGTTATGTGCTCAATCTTAAAACAAGATGCATTGAATACAAAGTAAACGATTCAACTCATTGGAGTGTACAGTTCAATTTTGCTCAAAACTAGTATGTGCTAACGTGATGTAAACCTTATTATTATACTCCCCATATGATTTAGAGTAGCCTTCAACCAGTTTTATGAGTGTGCTACCTAAGCTACAGAAGTTACATTTAGTAACATGACGTTTTCTACACAGTGGAACATAAGCATTTACAGAACTAAACCAAGTCAAAGGCTGTTCCACTGTAAATGGGACCAGGTAGATTACTCAATTCAGATTGCCTTTGAGTATTGCATGGCACTGAGCGCTCTAGATGCAGTATCTATACATTTCCAAATCACCGTGAGTGGTTATGTACACAAACTTATAACACAATGCATTAAATAGAATGTAAACGATTCAACTCATTGGAGTGTACAGTTCAATTTGGCTGAAAACTAGTATGTGCTAACATGATGTAATCCTTATTATTATACTCAGCATATGATTTAGAGCTTTCTGCACCAAATTTATGTGTGTGCTACCTATGAACCAGAAGGTACTTTTTGTAACATCACGTTTTCTACACAGTGGAATATTAGCATTTACAGAACTAAACAAAGTCAAAGGCTGTTCCACTGTAAATGGCACCAGGTAGGTTACTGAATTCAGATTGCCCTGGAGCATTCCATGTCACTGAGCACACCATGCAATATCTATACATTTCCAAACTACCGTGAGTGGTTATGTACACAAACTTATAACAAAATGCATTGAATAGAAAGTAAACGATTCAATTCAATGGAGGGTACAGTTCAATTTTGCAGAAAACTAGTACGTGCTAACATGATGTAAACCTTATTATTATATTCACCATATGATTTAGAGTAGCCTGCAAGCAGTTTTATGAGTGTGCTACCTAAGCTACAGAAGTTACTTTCAGTAACATCACTTTCTCTACACACTGGAACATTAGTGTTTGCAGAACTAAACCATGTCAATGGCTGATGCACTGTAAATGGTACCAGATAGGTTACTGAATTCAGATTGCATCGGAGTATTCCATATCACTGAGCACACTGCATGCAATATCTATACTGTTCTGAATCACCCTGAGTAGTTACATACACAACCTTATCACAAAATGCATTGAATAGAAAGATAATCATTCAACTCAATTGAGTGTACAGTTCAATATTTCTAAAAAACTAGTATGTGCTGACATGATGTAAGCCTTATTATGATGCTGACTATATGATTTAGCGTAGTCTGCAAACAATTTTTTGAGTGTGCTACCTAAGCTCCTGAATTTACTTTCAGTAACATCACGTTCTCTAAAGAATGGAACATTAGCGATAACAGAACTAAACCAAGGCATAGGCTGTTCCACTGTAAATGGTACCAGGTAGGTTACTGAATTCAGATTACCTAGCAGTATTCCATGGCTCTGAACACTCTACATGCAATACCTATAGAGTTCCAAATCACATTGAGTACTTATATACAAAAAGTCATTTCAAAATGCATTGAATATTTCATCATTCAGCTCAATTGAGAGTACAGTTCAATTTTGCTCAAAACTAGTATGTGCCACATGATGTAAACCTTATTAGTATACTCCCCATATGATTTAGAGTAGTCTGCAACAAATTTTATGTGTGATACCTAAACTCCAGAAGTTACATTTAGTAACATCAAGTTTTCTACACAGTGGAACATAAGAATTTACAGAACGAAACCAAGTCAAAGGCTGTTCCACTGTGAATGCTTCCAGGTAGGTTACTGAATTCAGATTGCCTTTGAGGATTCCATGTCACTGAGCACACTGTATGCTATATTTATACATTTCTAAATCACCCTGAGTAGGTACATACACAAACTTATCACAAAATGCATTGAATAGAAAGATAATCATTCAACTCAATTTAGTGCATATTTCAATATTTCTAAAAAAACAAGTATGTGCTAACATGATGTAAACCTTATTAGTATACTCCCCATATGATTTAGAGGAGTCTGCATCAAATTTTATGTGTGATACCTAAACTCCAGAAGTTATATTTAGTAACATCACGTTTTCTGTACAGTGGAACATAAGCATTTACAGAACGAAACCAAGTCAAAGGCTGTTCCACTGTGAATGGTTCCAGATGGGTTACTGAATTCAGATTGCCTTTGAGTATTCCATGTCACTGAGCACACTGCATGCTATATCTATACAGTTCTAAATCACCCTGAGTTGGTACATACACAACCTTATCACAAAATGCATTGAATAGAAAGATAATCATTCAACTCAATTGAGTGTATAGTTCAATATTTCTAAAAAAAACTAGTATGTGCTAACATGATGTAAACCTTATTAGTATACCCACCATATGATTTAAAGCTTTCTGCATCCAATTTTATGTCTCTGCTAACTGCGAAACAGAAGGTACTTTCAGTAACATCACGTTTTCTACAGAGTGGAACATTAGCATTTACTGAACTAAACCAAGTCATAGGCTGTTCCACTTTAAATGGTACCAGGTAGGTTACTGAATTCAGCTTGCCTAGCAGTATTCCATGGCTCTGAACACTCTACATGCAATATCTATACAGTTCCAAATCACCTTGAGTACTTATATACAAAACGTCATCTCAAAATGCATTGAATAGAAAGTTAATCATTCAGCTCAATGGAGTGTACAGTTCAATTTTGCTCAAAACTAGTATGTGCTAACATGATGTAAACCTTATTAGTATACTCCCCATATGATTTAGAGTAGTCTGCAACAAATTTTATGTGTGATACCTAAACTCCAGATATTACATTTAGTCACATCACCTTTTCTACACAGTGGAACATAAGCATTTACTGAACTAAACCAAGTCAAAGGCTGTTCCACTGTAAATGGTTCCAGGTAGGTTACTGAATTCAGATTGCCTTTGAGTATTGCACAGCACAGAACACTCCAGATGCAATATCTATACATTTCCAAATCACCGTGAGTAGTTAAGTACACAAAGTTATAACGCAAAGCATTGAATTGAAAGTAAACGATTCCACTCATTGGAGAGTACAGTTCAATTTTGCTGAAAACTAGTATGTGCTAACATGATGGAAACCTTATTATTATGCTCACCATATGATTTAAAGCTTTCTGCATCCAATTTTATGTCTCTGCTAACTGCGAAACAGAAGGTACTTTCAGTAACATCACGTTTTCTACACAGTGGAGCATAAGCATTTACTGAACTAAACCAAGTCAAAGGCTGTTCCACTGTAAATGGTACCAGGTAGGTTACTGAATTCAGACTGCCGTTGAGTACTGCATGGCATTGAGCACTCTAGATGCAATATCTATACAGTTCCAAAGCACCGTGAGTAGTTATGTACTCAATCATATAACAAAATGCATTGAATAGAAAGTAAACAATTCAACTCATTGGAGTGTACAGTTCAATTTTGCTCGAAACTAGTATGTGCTAACGTGATGTAAACCTTATTATTATACTCCCCATATGATTTAGAGTAGCCTGCAACCAGTTTTATGAGTGTGCTACCTAAGCTACAGAAGTTACTTTCAGTAACATCACTTTCTCTACACACTGGAACATTAGTGTTTGCAGAACTAAACCATGTCAATGGCTGATCCTCTGTAAATGCTACCAGATAGGTTACTGAATTCAGATTGGATTGTATTCCATGTCACTGAGCACACTGCATGCAATATCTATACAGTTCTAAATCACCCCGAGTAGTTACATACACAACCTTATCACAAAATGCATTGAATAGAAAGATAATCATTCAACTCAATTGAGTGTACAGTTCAATATTTCTAAAAAAGCTAGTATGTGCTGACATGATCTAAACCTTATTATTATGCTGACTATATGAGTTAGCGTAGTCTGCAAACAATTTTATGAGGGTGCTACCTAAACTCCTGAATGTAATTTCAGTAACATCACGTTTTCTACACAGTGGAACATAAGCATTTACAGAACTAAACCAAGTCATAGGCTGTTCCACTGTAAATCGTACCAGGTGGGTTACTGAATTCAGCTTACCTAGCAGTATTGCATGGCTCTGAACACTCTAAATGCAATACCTATAGAGTACCAAATCACATTGAGTACTTATATGCAAAACGTCATCTCAAAATGCATTGAATGGAAAGTTAATCACTCAGGTCAATGGAGTGTACTGTTCAATTTTGCTCAAAACTAGTATGTGCTACATCATGTAAACCTTATTAGTAAACTCCCCATATGATTTAGAGTAGTCTGCAACAAATTTTATGTGTGATACCTAAACTCCAGAAGTTACTTTTAGTAACATCACGTTTTCTTCCCAGTGACACAGAAGTATTTACAGAACTAAACCAAGTCAAAGGCTGTTCCACTGTAAATGGTACCAGATAGGATACTGAATTCAGATTGCAATGGAGTAATCCATATCACTGAGCACACTGCATGCTATATCTATATAGTTCTAAATCACCCTGAGTAGTTACATGCACAACCTTATCACAAAATGCATTGCATAGAAATATAATCATTCAATTCAATTGAGTGGACAGTTCAATATTTCTAAAAAACTAGTATGTGCTGACATGATGTAAACCTTATTATTCTGCTGACTATATGATTTAGCGTAGTCTCAAACAATTTTATGAGTGTGCTACCTAAGCTTCCGAATTTACTTTCAGTATCATCACGTTCTCTACAGTGTGGAACATTAGCGATAACAGAACTACACCAAGTCATAGGGTGTTCCACTGTAAATAGCACCAGGTAGGTTACTGAATTCAGCTTGTCTAGCAGTCTTCCATGGCTCTGAACACTCTACATGCAATATCTATACAGTTCCAAATCACCTTGAGTACTTATATACACAATGTCATCTCAAAATGCATTGAATAGAAAGTTAATCATTCAGCTCAATGGAGTGTACTGTTCAATTTTGATCAAAACTAGTATGTGCTAACATGATGTAAACATGAGTATACTCCCCATATGGTTTAGAGTAGTGTGCAACAAATTTTATGTGTGATACCTAAGCTCCAGAAGTTAAATTTAGTAACATCACGTTTTCTACACAGTGGAACGTAAGCATTTACAGAACGAAACCAAGTCAAAGGCTGTTCCACTGTAAAAGGTTCCAGGTAGGTTACTGAATTCAGATTGCCTTTGAGTATTGCATGGCACTGAGCACTCTCGATGCAATATCTATACATTTCCAAATCACCGTGAGTGGTTATGTACACAAACTTATAATGCAAAGCATTGAATAGAAAGTAAACAATTCAACTCAATGGAGTGTACAGTTCAATTTGGCTGAAAACTTGTATGTGCTAACATGATGTAAACCTTATTATTACACTCACCATATGATTTAGAGCTTTCTGCATCCAATTTTATGTGTGTGCTACCTATGAACCAGAAGTTACATTTAGTAACATCACGTTTTCTACACAGTGGAACGTAAGCATTTACAGAACGAAACCAAGTCAAAGGCTGTTCCACTGTAAATGGTTCCAGGTAGGTTACTAAATTCAGATTGCCTTTGAGTATTGCACGGCACTGAGCACTCTAGATGCAATATCTATACATTTCCAAATCACCGTGAGTGGTTATGTACACAAACTTATAACGCAAAGCATTGAATAGAAAGTAAACAATTCAACTCAATGGGGTGTACAGTTCAAATTGGCTGAAAACTAGTATGTGCTAACATGATGTAAACCTTATTATTACACTCACCATATGCTTTAGAGCTTTCTGCATCCAATTTTATGTGTGTGCTACCTATGAACTAGAAGTTACATTTAGTAACATCACGTTTTCTACACAGTGGAATATTATCATTTACAGAACTCAACCAAGTCAAAGGCTGTTCCACTGTAAATGGTACCAGGTAGGTTACTGAATTCAGGTTGCCTTGCAGTATTCCATGTCACTGTGCACACTTCATGCAATATCTATACAGTTCCAAAGCACCGTGAGTAGTTATGTACTCAAATGTATAACAAAATGCATTGAATAGAAAGTAAACGATTCAACTCATTGCAGTGTACAGTTCAATTTTGCTCAAAACCAGTATGTGCTAACATGATGTAAACCGTCTTATTATACTCACCATATGATTTAGAGTAGCCTGCAAACCAGTTTTATGAGAGTGATACCTAAGCTCCGGAAGTTACTTTTAGTAACATCACGTTTTCTACCCAGTGGAACATAAGTATTTACAGAACCAATTCAAAGGCTGTAGCACTGTAAATGGGACCAGGTAGATTACTGAATTTAGTTGGCTTTTGAGTATTGCATGGCACTGAGCACTCTAGATGCAATATCTATACATTTCCAAATCACCGTGAGTAGATATGTACACAAACTTATAACACAATGCATTGAATAGAATGTAAACGATTCAACTCATTGGAGTGTACAGTTCAATTTGGCTGAAAACTAGTATGTGCTAACATGATGTAAACCTTATTATTATACTCACCATATGATTTAGAGCTTTCTACATCCAATTTTATGTGTGTGCTACCTATGAACCAGAAGGTACTTTTAGTATCATCACGTTTTCTACACAGTGGAACATCATCATTTACTGAACTAAACCAAGTCAAAGGCTGTTCCACTGTAAAAGGTACCAGGTAGGTTACTGAATTCAGATTGCCCTGGAGTATTCCATGTCACTGAGCACACCTCATGCAATATCTATACAGTTCCAAAGCACCGTGAGTAGTTATGTACTCAAACTTATAACAAAATGCATTGAATAGAAAGTAAACGATTCAAATCATTGGAGTTTACAGTTCAATTTTGCTCAAAACTAGTATGTGCTAAAGTGATGTAAACCTTATTATTATACTCCCCATATGATTTAGAGTAGCCTGCAACCAGTTTTATGAGTGTGCTACCTAAGCTACAGAAGTTACTTTTAGTAGCATGACGTTTTCTACACAGTGGAACATAAGTATTTACAGAACGAAACCAAGTCAAAGGCTGTTCCACTGTAAATGGTACCAGATAGGTTACTGAATTCAGATTGCAATGGAGTAATCCATGTCACTGAGCGCACTGCATGCTATATCTGTACAGTTCTAAATCACCCTGAGTAGTTACATCCACAACCTTATCACAAAATGCATTGAATAGAAATATAATCATTCAATTCAATTGAGTGTACAGTTCAATATTTCTAAAAAAACTAGTATGTGCTGACGTGATGTAAACCTTATTATTATGCTGACTATATGATTTAGCGTAGTCTGCAACCAGTTTTATGAGTGTGCTACCTAAGCTTCCGAATTTACTTCCAGTATCATCACGTTCTCTACAGTGTGGAACATTAGCGATAACAGAACTACACCAAGTCATAGGGTGTTCCACTGTAAATGGCACCAGGTAGGTTACTGAATTCAGCTTGTCTAGCAGTCTTCCATGGCTCTGAACACTCTATATGCAATATCTATACAGTTCCAAATCACCTTCAGTACTTATATACACAACGTCATCTCAAAATGCATTGAATATAAAGTTAATCATTCAGCTCAATGTTCAATGTTCAAGTACTGTTCAATTTTGCTCAAAATTAGTATGTGCCACATGATGTAAACCTTATTATTATACCCCCATATGATTTAGAGTAGCCTGCAACCAGTTTTATGAGTGTGCTACCTAACTTACAGAAGTTACTTTTAGTAACATGACGTTTTCTACACAGTGGAACATAAGTATTTACAGAACGAAACCAAGTCAAAGGCTGTTCCACTGTAAAATGTACCAGGAAGGTTACTGAATTCAGATTGCCTTGGAGTATTCCATGGCTCTGAACACTCTACATGCAATATCTATACAGTTCCAAATCACCTTGTGTACTTATATACACAACGTAATCTCAAAATGCTTTGAATAGAATGTTAATCATTCAGCTCAATGGAGTGTACAGTTCAATTTTGCTCAAAACTAGTATGTGCTAAAGTGATACAAACCTTATTATTATACTCCCCATATGATTTAGTTTCATGAGTTTGCTATCTAAGCTACAGAAGTTACTTTCAGTAACATCACTTTCTCTACACACTGGAACATCAGTGTTTGCAGAACTAAACCATGTCAATGGCTGATACACTGTAAATGGTACCAGATAGGTTACTGAATTCAGATTGCATTGAATCCATATACTCCCTATATGATTTAGAGTAGTCTGCACAAATTTTATGTGTGATACCTAAGCTCCAGAAGTTACATTTAGTAACATCACGTTTTCTACACAGTGGAACATAAGCATTTACAGAACGAAACTATTCAAAGGCTGTTTCACTGTAAATGATTCCAGGTAGGTTACTGAATTCAGATTGCCTTTGATTATTGCATGGCACTGAGCACTCTAGATGCAATACCTATACATTCCCAAATCACCGTGAGTGGTTATGTACACAAACTTATAACGCAAAGCATTGAATAGAAAGTAAACGATTCAACTCAATGGAGTGTACAGTTCAATTTTGCTGAAAACTTGTACGTGCTAACATGATGTAAGCATTATTATTATACTCACCATATGATTTAGAGTAGCCTGCAACCAGTTTTATTAGTGTGCTACCTAAGCTACAGAAGTTACATTCAGTAACATCACGTTTTCTACACAGTGGAACATAAGCATTTACAGAACGAAACCAAGTCAAAGGCTGTTCCACTGTAAATGGTTCCAGGTAGGTTTCTGAATTTAGCTTGTCTAGCAGTATTCCATGGCTCTGAGCACTCTAGATGCAATATCTATACAGTTCCAAATCACCTTGAGTACTTATATACACAACGTCATCTCAAAATGCATTGAATAGAAAGTTAATCATTCAGCTCAATGGAGTGTACAGTTCAATTTTGCTCAAAACTAGAATGTGCTAACATGATGTAAACCTTATTAGTATACTCCCCATATGATTTACTGTAGTCGGCAATAAATTTTATGTGTGATACCTAAGCTCCGGAAGTTACTTTTAGTAACATCACGTTTTCTACCCAGTGGAACATAAGTATTTACAGAACTAAACCAAGTCAAAGGCTGTTGCACTGTAAATGGTACCAGGTAGGTTACTGAATTCAGATTTCCTTGGATTATTCCATGTCATTGAGCACACTTCATGCAATATCTATACTGTTCCAAAGCACCGTGAGTAGTTATGTTCTCAAACGTATAACAAAATGCATTAAATAGAAAGTAAACGATTCAACTCATTGGAGTTCAATTTTGCTCAAAGCTAGTATGTGCTAAAGTGACGTAAACCTGATTATTATACTCCACATATGATTAAGAGTAGCCTGCAAGCAGTTTTATGAGTGTGCTACCTAAGCTACAGAAATTACTTTCAGTAACTTCACTTTCTCTACACACTGGAACATTAGTGTTTGCAGAACTAAACCATGTCAATGGCTGATTCACTGTAAATGGTACCAGATAGGTTACTGAATTCAGATTGCCTTTGAGTATTACATGGCACTGAGCACTCTAGGTGCAATATCTATACATTTCCAAATCACCGTGAGTGGTTATGTACACAAACCTATAACAAAATGCATTGAATAGAAAGTAAACGATTCAACTCAATGGAGTATACAGTTCAATTTTGCTGAAAACTAGTACGTGCTAAAATGATGTAAACCTTATTATTATACTCACCATATGATTTAGAGTAGTCTGCAACCAGTTTTATGAGAGTGCTACCTAAGCTACAGAAGTTACTTTCAGTAACATCACATTCTCTACACACTGGAACATTAGTGTTTGCAGAACTGAACCATGTCAATGGCTGATCCACTGTAAATGGTACCAGATAGGTTACTGAATTCAGATTGCAGTGGAGTATTCCATGTCACTGAGCACACTGCATGCAATATCTATATAGTTCTAAATCACCCTGAGTAGATACATATACAACCTTATCACAAAATGCATTGAATAGAAAGATAATCATTCAACTCAATTGAGTGTACAGTTCAATATTTCTAAAAAACTAGTATGCGCTGACATGATGTAAACCTTACTATTATGCTGACTATATGATTTAGAGTACTCTGCAACAAATTTTATCTGTGATACCTAAGCTCCAGAAGTTACATGTAGTAACATCACGTTTTCTACACAGTGGAACATAAGCATTTACAGAACGAAACCAAGTCAAAGGCTGTTCCACTGTAAATGGTTCCAGGTAGGTTACTGAATAGATTGCCTTTGAGTATTGCATGGCACTGAGCTCTCTAGATGCAATATCAATACATTTCCAAATCACCGTGAGTAGTTATGTACACAAACTTATAACGCAAAGCATTGAATACAAAGTAAACGATTCAAATCATTGGAGTATACAGTTCAATTTTGCTCAAAACTAGTACGTGCTAACATGATGTAAACCTTATTATTATACTCACCATATGATTTAGAGTAGTCTGCAACTAATTTCATGAGTGTGATACCTAAGCTACAAAAGTTACTATCAGTAACATCACTTTCTCTGCACACTGGATCATTAGTGTTTGCAGAACTAAACCATGTCAATGGCTGATCCACTGTAAATGGTACCAGTTAGGTTACTGAATTCAGATTTCATTGGAGTATTCCATGTCACTGAGCACACTGCATGCAATATCTATACTGTTCTAAATCACACTGAGTAGTTACATGCACAACCTTATCACAAAATGCATTGAATAGAAATATAATCATTCAACTCAATTGAGTGTACAGTTCAATATTTCTAAAAAAGCTAGTATGTGCTGACATGATGTAAACCTTATTATTATGCTGACTATATGATTTAGCGTAGTCTGCAAACAATTTTATGAGTGTGCTACCTAAGCTTCCGAATTTACATTCAGTAACATCACGTTCTCTACAGAGTGAAACATTAGCGATAACAGAACTAAACCAAGCAATAGGCTGTTCCACTGTAAATGGTACCAAGTAGGTTACGGAATTCAGCTTGCCTAGCAGTCTTCCATGGCTCTGAACACTGTACATGCAATATCTATACAGTTCCAAATCACCCTGAGTACTTATATACACAAAGTCATCTCAAAATGCATTCAATAGAAAGTTAATCATTCAGCTGAATGGAGTGTACAGATCAATTTTGCTCAAAACTAGTATGTGCTAACATGATGTAAACCTTATTAGTATACTCCCCATATGGTTTAGAGTAGACTGAACCAAATTTTATGTGTGATACATAAGCTACAGAAGTTAAATTTAGTAACATCACGTTTTCTACACAGTGGAACATAAGCATTTACAGAACGAAACCAAGTCAAAGGCTGTTCCACTATAAATGGTTCCAGGTAGGTTACTGAATTCAGATTGCCTTGGAGTATTCCATGTCTCTGAGCACACTGCATGCTATATCTATACAGTTCCAAAGCACCGTGAGTAGTTATGTACTCAAACTTATAACAAAATGCATTGAATAAAAAGTAAAAGATTCAACTCATTGGAGTGTCCCCATATGATTAAGAGTAGCCACCAACCAGTTTTATGAGTGTGCTACCTAAGCTACAGAAGTTACTTTCAGTAACATCACTTTCTCTACACACTGGAACATTCGTGTTTGCAGAACTCAACCATGTCAATGGCTGATCCACTGTAAATGGTGCCAGGAAGGTTACTGAATTCAGCTTTCCTAGCAGTATTCCATGGCTCTGAACACTCGACATGCAATATCTATACAGTTCGAAATCACCTTGAGTACTTACATACACAACGTCGACTCAAAATGCATTGAATAGAAAGTTAATCATTCAGTTCAACGGAGTGTACAGTTCAATTTTGCTCAAAACTAGTATGTGCTAACATGATGTAAACCTTATTAGTATACTCCCCATATGATTTAGAGTAGTCTGCAATAAATTTTATGAGTGTGATGCCTAAGCTCCGGAAGATACTTTTAGTAACATCACGTTTTCTACACAGTGGAACATAAGTATTTACAGAACTAAACCAAGTCAAAGGTTGTTGCACTGTAAATGGGACCAGGTAGATTACTGAATTCAGTTTGCCTCTGAGTATTGCATGGCACTGAGCACTCTAGATGCAATATCAATACATTTCCAAATCACCGTGAGTAGTTATGTACACAAACTTATAACGCAAAGCATTGAATACAAAGTAAACGATTCAAATCATTGGAGTATACAGTTCAATTTTGCTCAAAACTAGTACGTGCTAACATGATGTAAACCTTATTATTATACTCACCATATGATTTAGAGTAGTCTGCAACTAATTTCATGAGTGTGATACCTAAGCTACAAAAGTTACTATCAGTAACATCACTTTCTCTGCACACTGGATCATTAGTGTTTGCAGAACTAAACCATGTCAATGGCTGATCCACTGTAAATGGTACCCGTTAGGTTACTGAATTCAGATTTCATTGGAGTATTCCATGTCACTGAGCGCACTGCATGCAATATCTATACTGTTCTAAATCACACTGAGTAGTTACATGCACAACCTTATCACAAAATGCATTGAATAGAAATATAATCATTCAACTCAATTGAGTGTACAGTTCAATATTTCTAAAAAAGCTAGTATGTGCTGACATGATGTAAACCTTATTATTATGCTGACTATATGATTTAGCGTAGTCTGCAAACAATTTTATGAGTGTTCTACCTAAGCTTCCGAATTTACTTTCAGTAACATCACGTTCTCTACAGAGTGAAACATTAGCGATAACAGAACTAAACCAAGCAGTAGGCTGTTCCACTGTAAATGGTACCAGGTACCATTTGCCTAGCAGTCTTCCATGGCTCTGAACACTGTACATGCAATATCTATACAGTTCCAAATCACCCTGAGTACTTATATACACAACGTCATCTCAAAATGCATTGAATAGAAAGTTAATCATTCAGCTGAATGGAGTGTACAGATCAATTTTGCTCAAAACTAGTATGTGCTAACATGATGTAAACCTTATTAGTATACTCCCCATATGGTTTAGAGTAGACTGAACCAAATTTTATGTGTGATACATAAGCTACAGAAGTTAAATTTAGTAACATCACGTTTTCTACACAGTGGAACATAAGCATTTACAGAACGAAACCAAGTCAAAGGCTGTTCCACTATAAATGGTTCCAGGTAGGTTACTGAATTCAGATTGCCTTGGAGTATTCCATGTCTCTGAGCACACTGCATGCTATATCTATACAGTTCCAAAGCACCGTGACTATTTATGTACTCAAACTTATAACAAAATGCATTGAATAAAAAGTAAAAGATTCAACTCATTGGAGTGCCCCCATATGATTAAGAGTAGCCACCAACCAGTTTTATGAGTGTGCTACCTAAGCTACAGAAGTTACTTTCAGTAACATCACTTTCTCTACACACTGGAACATTCGTGTTTGCAGAACTCAACCATGTCAATGGCTGATCCACTGTAAATGGTACCAGGAAGGTTACTGAATTCAGCTTTCCTAGCAGTATTCCATGGCTCTGAACACTCGACATGCAATATCTATACAGTTCGAAATCACCTTGAGTACTTATATACACAACGTCGACTCAAAATGCATTGAATAGAAAGTTAATCATTCAGTTCAACGGAGTGTACAGTTCAATTTTGCTCAAAACTAGTATGTGCTAACATGATGTAAACCTTATTAGTATACTCCCCATATGATTTAGAGTAGTCTGCAATAAATTTTATGAGTGCGATGCCTAACCTCCGGAAGTTACTTTTAGTAACATCACGTTTTCTACACAGTGGAACATAAGTATTTACATAACGAAACCAAGTCAAAGGCTGTTCCACTGTAAATGGTTCCAGGTAGGTTACTGAATTCAGTTTGCCTCTGAGTATTGCATGGCACTGAGCACTCTAGATGCAATATCTATACATTTCTAAATCACCGTGAGTAGTTACGTACACAAACTTATAACACAATGCATTGAATAGAATGTAAACGATTCAACTCATTGGAGTGTACAGTTCAATTTGGCTGAATACTAGTATATGCTAACATGATGCAAACCTTATTATTATACTCCCCATATGATTTAGAGTAGTCTGCAACAAATTTTATGTGTGTGCTACCTATGATCCAGAACGTACTTTTAGTATCATCACGTTTTCTACACAGTGGAACATAAGCATTTACAGAACGAAGCCAAGTCAAAGGCTGTTCCACTGTAAATGGTTCCAGGTAGGTTACGGAATTCAGATTGCCTTTGAGTATTGCATGGCACTGAGCACTCTAGATGCAATATCTATACAGTTCCAAAGCACCCTGAATAGTTGCATACACAACCTTATCACAAAATGCATTGAATAGAAAGATAATCATTCAACTCAATTGAGTGTACAGATCAATATTTCTAAAAAACTAGTATGTGCTGACGTGAAGTAAACCTTATTATTATGCTGACTATATGATTTAGCGTAGTCTGCAATCAATTTTATGAGTGTGCTACCTAAGCTCCTGAATTTACTTTCAGTAACAACACGTTGTCTACAGAGTGGAACATTAGCGATAACAGAACTAAACCAAGACATAAGCTGTTCCACTGTAAATGGTAGCAGGTAGGTTACTGAATTCAGCTTGCCTAGCAGTATTCCATGGCTCTGAACACTCGACATGCAATATCTATACAGTTCCAAATCACCTTGAGTACTTATATACACAACGTCATCTCAAAATGCATTGAATAGAAAGTTAATCATTCAGCTCAACGGAGTGTACAGTTCAATTTTGCTCAAAACTTGTATGGGCTAAAGTGGTGTAAACCTTATTATTATACTCCCCGTATGATTTAGAGTAGTCTGCAACAAATTTTATGTGTGATACCTAAGCTCCAGAAGTTACATTTAGTAACATCACGTTTTCTACACAGTGGAACATAAGCATTTACAGAACGAAACCAAGTCAAAGGCTGTTCCACTGTAAATGGTTCCAGGTAGGTTACTGAATTCAGATTGCCTTTGAGTATTGCTTGGCACTGAGCACTCTAGTTGCAATATCTATACATTTCCAAATCACCGTGAGTGGTTATGTACTTCAACTTATAACAGAATGCTTTGAATACAAAGTAAACGATTCAACTCATTGGAGTGTACAGTTCAATTTTCTTCAAAACAAGTATGCACTAAAGTGATGCAAACCTTATTATTATACTCACCATATGATTTAGAGTAGCCTACAAATAGTTTTATGAGTGTGCTACCTAAGCTACAGGAGTTACTTTCAGTAACATCACTTTCTCTACACACTGTAACATTAGTGTTTGCAGAACTAAACCATGTCAATGGCTGATCCACTGTAAATGGTACCAGATAGTTTACAGAATTCAGATTGCATTGTAGTATTCCATATCACTGAGCACACTGCAATATCTATACAGATCTAAATCATCCTGAGTAGTTACATACACAACCTTATCACAACATGCATTGAATAGAAAGATAATCATTCAACTCAATTGAGTGTATAGTTAAATATTTCTAAAAAACTAGTATGTGCTAACATGATGTAAACCTTATTAGTATACTCCCCATATGATTTAGAGTAGTCTGCAACAAATTTTATGTGTGATACCTAAGCTACAGAAGTTACATTTAGTAACATCACGTTTTCTACACAGTGGAACATAAGCATTTACAGAACCAAACCAAGTCAAAGTCTGTTCCACTGTAAATGGTTCCAGGTAGGTTACTGAACTCAGCTTGCCTTTGAGTATTCCATGGCTCTGAGCACTCTAGATGCAATATCTATACAGTTCCAAATCACCTTGAGTACTTATATACACAACATCATCTCAAAATGCATTGAATAGAAAGTTAATCATTCAACTCAATGGAGTGTACAGTTCAATTTTGTTCAAAACTAGTATGTGCTAACATAATATAAACCTTATTATTAACCTCACCATATGATTTAGAGCTTTCTGCTTCAAATTTTATGTGTGTGCTACCTATAAACCAGAAGATACTTTTAGTATCATCACGTTTTCTACAGAGTGGAATATTAGCATTTACAGAACGAAACCAAGTCAAAGGCTGTTCCGCTGTAAATGGTTCCAGGTAGATTACTGAATTCAGATTGCCTTTGATTAGTGCATTGCACTGAGCACTCTAGATGCAATATCTTTACATTTCCAAATCACCGTGAGTGGTTATGTACACAAACTTATAACGCAAAAAATTGAATAGAAAGTAAACGATACAACTCAAAGGAGTGTACAGTTCAATTTTGCTGTAAACTAGTATGTGCTGACATGATGTAAACCTTATTATTATACTCACCATATGATTTAGAGTAGCCTGCAAGCAGCTTTATGAGTGTGCTACCTAAGCTACAGAAGTTACTTTCAGTAACATCACTTTCTCTACACACTGGAACATTAGTGTTTGCAGATCTAAACCATGTCAATGGCTGATCCACTGTAAATGGTACCAGATAGGTTACTGAATTCAGATTGCATTGTAGTATTCCATATCACTGAGCACACTGCATGCAATATCTATACAGTTCTAAATCATCCTGAGTAGTTACATACACAACCTTATCACAACATGCATTGAATAGAAAGATAATCATTCAACTCAATTGAGTGTATAGTTAAATATTTCTAAAAAACTAGTATGTGCTAACATGATGTAAACCTTATTAGTATACTCCCCATATGATTTAGAGTAGTCTGCAACAAATTTTATGTGTGATACCTAAGCTCCGGAAGTTACTTTTAGTAACATCACGTTTTCTACACAGTGGAACATAAGTATTTACAGAACTAAACCAAGTCAAAGGTTGTTGCACTGTAAATGGGACCAGGTAGGTTACTGAATTCAGATTGCCTTGCAGTATTCCATGTCACTATGCACACTTCATGCAATATCTAGACAGTTCCAAAGCACCGTGAGTAGTTACGTACACAAACTTATAACACAATGCATTGAATAGAATGTAAACGATTCAACTCATTGGGGTGTACAGTTCAATTTGGCTGAAAAATAGTATATGCTAACATGATGTAAACCTTAATATTATACTCACCATATGATTTAAAGCTTTCTGCATCCAATTTTATCTGTGTGCTACCTATGAACCAGAAGGTACTTTTAGTATCATCACGTTTTCTACACAGTGGAATATTAGCATTTACAGAACTAAACCAAGTCAAAGGCTGTTCCACTGTAAATGGTTCCAGGTAGGTTACTGAATTCAGATTGCCTTTGAGTATTGCATGGCACTGAGCCCTCTAGATGCAATATCTACACATTTCCAAATCACCGTGAGTAGTTATGTACACAAACTTATAACACAATGCATTGAATAGAATGTAAACGATTCAACTCATTGGAGTGTACAGTTCAATTTGGCTGAAAACTAGTACGTGCTAACATGATGTAAACCTTATTATTATACTCACCATATGATATAGAACTTTCTGCATCCAATTTTATGTGTGTGCTACCTATGAACCAGAAGGTACTTTTAGTATCATCACGTTTTCTACACAGTGGAATATTACCTTTCACAGAACTAAACTAAGTCAAAGGCTGTTCCACTGTAAATGGTACCAGGTAGGTTACTGAATTCAGATTGCCTTGGAGTATTCCATGTCACTGAGCACCCTTCATGCAATATCTACACAGTTCCAAAGCACCGTGAGTATTTATGTACTCAAACTTATAACAAAATGCATTGAATAGAAAGTAAACGATTCAACTCATTGGAGTGTACAGTTCAATTTTGCTCAAAACTAGTATGTGCTAAAGTGATGTAAACCTTATTATACTCCCCGTATGATTTAGAGTAGTCTGCAACAAATTTTATGTGTGATACCTAAGCTCCAGAAGTTACATTTAGTAACATCACGTTTTCTACACAGTGGAACATAAGCATTTACAGAACGAAACCAAGTCAAAGGCTGTTCCACTGTCAATGGTTCCAGGTAGGTTACTGAATTCAGATTGCCTTTGAGTATTGCATGTCACTGAGCACACTGCATGCTATATCTATACAGTTCTAAATCACCCTGAGTAATTACATACACAACCTAATCACAAAATGCATTGAATAGAAATATAATTCAATAGAAATACAACAGTTCAATATTTCTGAAAAACTAGTATGTGCTGACATGATGTAAACCTTATTATTATGCTGACTATATGACTTAACGTAGTATGCAATCAATTTTTTTGTGTGCTACCTAAGCTCCCGAATTTACTTTCAGTAACATCACGTTCTCTACAGAGTGGAACTTTAGCGTTTACGGAACTATACCAAGTCATAGGCTGTTCCACTGTAAATGGTACCAAGTAGGTTCCGGAATTCTGCTTGCCTAGCAATATTCCATGGCTCTGAACACTCTACTTCCACTATCTAAACAGTTCCAAATCACCTTCAGTACTTATATACACAACTTCATCTCAAAATGCATTGAATAGAAAGTTAATCATTCAGCTGAATGGAGTGTACAGTTCAATTTCATTCAAAACTAGTATGTGCTAACATGATGTAAACCTTATTAGTATACTCCCCATATGATTTAGAGTAGTCTGCAACAAATTTTATGTGTGATTCCTAAGCTCCAGAAGTTACATTTAGTAACATCACGTTTTCTACACAGTGGAACATAAGTATTTACACAACGAAACCAAGTCAAAGGCAGTTCCACTGTAAATGGTTCCAGGTAGGTTACTGAATTCAGATTGCCTTTGAGTATTGCATGGCACTGAGCACTCTACATGCAATATCTATACATTTCCAAATAACCGTGAGTGGTTATGTACACAAACTTATAACAAAATGCATTGAATAGAAAGTAAACACAATCAACTCAGTGGAGTTTACAGTTCAATTTTGCTGAAAACTAGTACGTGCTAACATGATGTAAACCTTATTATTATACTCACCATATGATTTAGAGTAGCCTGCAAGCAGCTTTATGAGTGTGCTACCTAAGCTACAGAAGTTACTTTCAGTAACATCACTTTCTCTACACACTGGAACATTAGTGTTTGCAGATCTAAACCATGTCAATGGCTGATCCACTGTAAATGGTACCAGATAGGTTACTGAATTCAGATTGCATTGTAGTATTCCATATCACTGAGCACACTGCATGCAATATCTATACAGTTCTAAATCATCCTGATTAGTTACATACACAACCTTATCACAACATGCATTGAATAGAAAGATAATCATTCAACTCAATTGAGTGTATAGTTAAATATTTCTAAAAAACTAGTATGTGCTAACATGATGTAAACCTTATTAGTATACTCCCCATATGATTTAGAGTAGTCTGCAACAAATTTTATGTGTGATACCTAAGCTACAGAAGTTACATTTAGTAACATCACGTTTTCTACACAGTGGAACATAAGCATTTACAGAACCAAACCAAGTCAAAGTCTGTTCCACTGTAAATAGTTCCAGGTAGGTTACTGAACTCAGCTTGCCTTTGAGTATTCCATGGCTCTGAGCACTCTAGATGCAATATCTATACAGTTCCAAATCACCTTGAGTACTTATATACACAACATCATCTCAAAATGTATTGAATACAAAGTTAATCATTCAACTCAATGGAGTGTACAGTTCAATTTTGCTGAAAACTAGTATGTGCTGACATGATGTAAACCTTATTAGTATACTCCCCATACGATTTAGAGTGGTATGCAACAAATTTTATCTGTGATACCTAAGCTCCGGAAGTTACTTTTAGTAACATCACGTTTTCTACATAGTGGAACATAAGCATTTACAGAACCAAACCAAGTCAAAGTCTGTTCCACTGTAAATAGTTCCAGGTAGGTTACTGAACTCAGCTTGCCTTTGAGTATTCCATGGCTCTGAGCACTCTAGATGCAATATCTATACATTTCTAAATCACCGTGTGCATTTACGTTCACAAACTTATAACACAATGCATTGAATAGAATGTAAACGATTCAACTCATTGGGGTGTACAGTTCAATTTGGCTGAAAAATAGTATATGCTAACATCATGTAAACCTTAATATTATACCATATGATTCAGAGCTTTCTGCATCCAATTTTATGTGTGTGCTACCTATGAACCAGAAGGTACTTTTAGTATCATCACGTTTTCTACACAGTGGAATATTAGCATTTACAGAACTAAACCAAGTCAAAGGCTGTTCCACTGTAAATGGTTCCAGGTAGGTTACTGAATTCAGATTGCCTTTGAGTATTGCATGGCACTGAGCACTCTAGATGCAATATCTACACATTTCCAAATCACCGTGAGTAGTTATGTACACAAACTTATAACACAATGCATTGAATAGAATGTAAACGATTCAACTCATTGGAGTGTACAGTTCAATTTGGCTGAAAACTATTACGTGCTAACATGATGTAAACCTTATTATTATACTCACCATATGATTAGAGCTTTCTGCATCCAATTTTATGTGTGTGCTACCTATGAACCAGAAGGTACTTTTAGCATCATCACGTTTTCTACACAGTGGAATATTACCTTTTACAGAACTAAACCAAGTCAAAGGCTGTTCCACTGTAAATGGTTCCAGGTAGGTTACTGAATTCAGATTGCCTTGGAGTATTGCATTTCACTGAGCACCCTTCATGCAATATCTATACAGTTCCAAAGCACCGTGACTATTTATGTACTCAAACTTATAGCAAAATGCATTGAATAGAAAGTAAACGATTCAACTCATTGGAGTGTACAGTTCAATTTTGCTCAAAACTGGTATGTGCTAAAGTGATGTAAACCTTATTATTATACTCCCCGTATGATTTAGAGTAGTCTGCAACAAATTTTATGTGTGATACCTAAGCTCCAGAAGTTACATTTAGTAACATCACGTTTTCTACACAGTGGAACATAAGTATTTACACAACGAAACCAAGTCAAAGGCTGTTCCACTGTAAATGGTTCCAGGTAGGTTACTGAATTCAGATTGCCTTTGAGTATTGCATGGCACTGAGCACTCTACATGCAATATCTATACAGTTCCAAATCACCTTGAGTACTTATATACACAACATCATCTCAAAATGTATTGAATACAAAGTTAATCATTCAACTCAATGGAGTGTACAGTTCAATTTTGCTGAAAACTAGTATGTGCTGACATGATGTAAACCTTATTAGTATACTCCCCATACGATTTAGAGTGGTATGCAACAAATTTTATCTGTGATACCTAAGCTCCGGAAGTTACTTTTAGTAACATCACGTTTTCTACACAGTGGAACATAAGCATTTACGGAACCAAACCAAGTCAAAGTCTGTTCCACTGTAAATAGTTCCAGGTAGGTTACTGAACTCAGCTTGCCTTTGAGTATTCCATGGCTCTGAGCACTCTAGATGCAATATCTATATATTTCTAAATCACCGTGTGCATTTACGTTCACAAACTTATAACACAATGCATTGAATAGAATGTAAACGATTCAACTCATTGGGGTGTACAGTTCAATTTGGCTGAAAACTAGTACGTGCTAACATGATGTAAACCTTATTATTATACTCACCATATGATTAGAGCTTTCTGCATCCAATTTTATGTGTGTGCTACCTATGAACCAGAAGGTACTTTTAGTATCATCACGTTTTCTACACAGTGGAATATTACCTTTTACAGAACTAAACCAAGTCAAAGGCTGTTCCACTGTAAATGGTTCCAGGTAGGTTACTGAATTCAGATTGCCTTGGAGTATTGCATTTCACTGAGCACCCTTCATGCAATATCTATACAGTTCCAAAGCACCGTGACTATTTATGTACTTAAACTTATAGCAAAATGCATTGAATAGAAAGTAAACGATTCAACTCATTGGAGTGTACAGTTCAATTTTGCTCAAAACTGGTATGTGCTAACATGATGTAAACCTTATTATTATACTCCCCGTATGATTTAGAGTAGTCTGCAACAAATTTTATGTGTGATACCTAAGCTCCAGAAGTTACATTTAGTAACATGACGTTTTCTACACAGTGGAACATAAGCATTTACAGAACGAAACCAAGTCAAAGGCTGTTCCACTGTAAATGGTTCCAGGTAGGTTACTGAATTCAGATTGCCTTTGAGTATTGCATGGCACTGAGCACTCTAGTTGCAATATGTATACATTTCCAAATCACCGTGAGTGGTTATGTACTCAAACTTATCACAAAATGCATTGAATAGAAATATAATCATTCAACTCAATTGAGTGTACAGTTCAATATTTCTGAAAAACTAGTATGTGCTGACATGATGTAAACCTTATTATTATGCTGACTATATGACTTAACGTAGTATGCAAACAATTTTATGTGTGCTACCTAAGCTCCCGAATTTACTTTCAGTAACATCACGTTCTCTACAGAGTGGAACTTTAGCGTTAACGGAACTAAACCAAGTCATAGGCTGTTCCACTGTAAATGGTACCAAGTAGGTTCCTGAATTCAGCTTGCCTAGAAGTATTCCATGGCTCTGAACACTCTACATGAACTATCTAAATTGTTCCAAATCACCTTGAGTACTTATATACACAACTTCATCTCAAAATGCATTGAATAGAAAGTTAATCATTCAGCTGAATGGAGTGTACAATTCAATTTCATTCAAAACTAGTATGTGCTAACATAATGTAAACCTTATTAGTATACTCCCCATATGATTTAGAGTAGTCTGCAACAAATTTTATGTGTGATTCCTAAGCTCCAGAAGTTACATTTAGTAACATCACGTTTTCTACACTGTGGAACATAAGTATTTACACAACGAAACCAAGTCAAAGGCTGTTCCACTGTAAATGGTTCCAGGTAGGTTACTGAATTCAGATTGCCTTTGAGTATTGCATGGCACTGAGCACTCTACATGCAATATCTATACATTTCCAAATAACCGTGAGTGGTTATGTACACAAACTTATAACAAAATGCATTGAAAAGAAAGTAAACGCAATCAACTCAATGGAGTGTACAGTTCAATTTTGCTGAAAACTAGTACGTGCTAACATGATGTAAACCTTATTATTATACTCACCATATGATTTAGAGTAGCCTGCAAGCAGCTTTATGAGTGTGCTACTTAAGCTACAGAAGTTACTTTCAGTAACTTCACTTTCTCTACACACTGGAACATTAGTGTTTGCAGAATTAACGATGTCAATGGCTGATCCACTGTACTTATATACACAACGTCATCTCAAAATGCATTGAATAGAAAGTTAATGATTCAACTAAATGGATTGTACAGTTCAATTTTGTTCAAAACTAGTATGTGCTAACATGATATAAACCTTATTATTATACTCGCAATATGATTTACAATAGTCTGCAACTAATTTTATGAGTGTGATACCTAAGCTCCAGAAGTTACTTTTAGTAACATGACGTTTTCTACACAGTGGAACATAAGCATTTACAGAACTAAACCAAGTCAAAGGCTGTTGCACTGTAAATGGGACCAGGTAGATTACTGAATTCAGATTGCCTTTGAGTCTTGCATGGCACTGAGCACTCTAGATGCAATATCTATACATTTCCAAATCACCGTGAGTAGTTATGTACACAAACTTATAACACAATGCATTGAATAGAATGAAAACGATCCAACTCATTGGAGTGTACAGTTCAATTTGGCTGAAAACTAATATGTGCTAACATGATGTAAACCTTATTATTATACTCACCATATGATTCAGAGCTTTCTGCATCCAATTTTATGTGTGTGCTACCTATGAACCAGAAGGTACTTTTAGTATCATCACGTTTTCTACACAGTGAAACATTAGCATTTACATAACTAAACCAAGTCAAAGGCTGTTCCACTGTAAATGGTACCAGGAAGGTTACTGAATTCAGATTGCTTTTGAGTATTGCATGGCACTGCACACTCTAGATGCAATATCTATACAGTTCCAAAGCACAGTGAGTAGTTATGTACTCAAACTTATAACAAAATGCATTGAATAGAAAGTAAACGATTCAACTCATTGGAGTGTACAGTTCAATTTTGCCCAAAACAAGTATGTGCTAAGGTGATGTAAACCTTATTATTATACTCCCCATATGATTTAGAGTAGCCTGCAAACAGTTTTATGAGTGTGCTACCTAAGCTACAGAAGTTACTTTCAGTAACATCACTTTCTCTACACACTGGAACATTAGTGTTTGCAGAATTAACGATGTCAATGGCTGATCCACTGTAAATGGTACCAGATAGGTGACTAAATTCAGATTGCATTGGAGTATTCCATGTCACTGAGCACACTGCATGCAATATCTATACAGTTCTAAATCACCCTGAGTAGTTACATACACAACCTTATCACAAAATGCATTGAATGAAAAGATGATCATTCAACTCAATTGAGTGTAGAGTTCAATATTTCTAAAAAACTAGTATGTGCTGACTTGATGTAAACCTTATTATTATGCTGACTATATGATTTAGCGTAGTCTGCAAACAATTTTATGAGTGTGCTACCTAAGCTCCTGAATTTACTTTCAGTAACATCACTTTCTCTACAGAGTGGAACATTAGCGATAACTGAACTAAACCAAGTCATAGGCTGTTCCACTGTAAATGGTACAAGGTAGGTTACTGAATTCAGATTACCTAGCAGTATTCCATGGCTTTGAACACTCTACATGCAACATCTATACAGTTCCAAATCACCTTGAGTAATTATATACACAACGTCATCTCAAAATGCATTGAATATAAAGTTAATCATTCAGCTCAATGGAGTGTACAGCTCAATTTTGCTCAAAACTAGTATGTGCTAACATGATGTAAACCTTATTATTATTCTCACCATATGATTCAGAGTAGTCTGCAACAAATTTTATGTGTGATACCTAAGCTCCAGAAGTTACATTTAGTAACGTCAGGTTTTCTACACAGAGGAACATAAGCACACACATAAAATTGGATGCAGAAAGCTTTTAAATCATATGGTGAGTATGGTGATTTGGAACTGTCTAGATAGTGTATAGATAGTGTATAGTCAGCATAATAATAAGGTTTACATCATGTCAGCACATACTAGTTTTTCAGAAATATTGAACTGTACACTCAATTGAGTTGAATGATTATATTTCTATTCAATGCATTTTGTGATAAGGTTGTGTATGTAACTACTCAGGGTGATTTAGAACTGTATAGGTATTGCATGCAGTGTGCTCAGTGACATGGAATACTCCAACGCCATCTGTTTTCAGTAACCTATCTGGTACCATTTACAGTGGATCTGCCATTGACATGGTTTAGTTCTGCAAACAATAATGTTCCAGTGTGTAGAGAAAGTGATGTTACTGAAAGTAACTTCTGTAGCTTAGGTAGCACACTCATAAAACTGGTTGCAGGCTACTCTAAATCATATGGGGAATATAATAATAAGGTTTGCATCACTTTAGCACATACTTGTTTTGAGAAAAATTGCACTGTACACTCCAATGAGTTGAATCGTTTACTTTCTATTCAATGCATTTTGTTATAAGATTGAGTACATAACTACTCACGGTGCTTTGGAACTGTATAGATATTGCATGAAGTGTGCTCAGTGACATGGAATACTCCAAGGTAATCTGAATTCTGTAACCTACCTGGAACCATTTACAGTGGAACAGCCTTTGACTTGGTTTCGTTCTGTAAATACTTATGTACAACTGTGTAGAAAACAAGATGTTACTAAATGTAACTTCTGGAGCTTAGGTATCACACATAAAATTTGTTGCAGACTACACTAAATCATATGGGGAGTATAGTAATAAGGTTTACATCATGTTAGCACATACTAGTTTTGAGCAAAATTGAACTGTACACTCCATTGAGCTGAATGATTAACTTTCTATTCAATGCATTTTGAGATGACTTTGTGTATATAAGTACTCAAGGTGATTTGGAACAGTATAGATATTGCATGTCGAGTGTTCAGAGCCATGGAACACTGCTAGTCAAGCTGAATTCAGTAACCTACCTGGTACCATTTACAGTGGACCAGCCTATGACTTGGTTTAATTCTGTTACCGCTAATGTTCCAATCTGTAGACAACGTGATGATACTGAAAGTAAATTCAGGACCTTAGGTAGCACACTCATAAAATTGATTGCAGACTACGCTATATCATATAGTCAGCATAATAATAAGGTTTACATCATGTCAGCAGATTCTAGTTTTTTTAGAAATATTGAAATGTACACTCAATTGAGTTAAATGATTATCTTTCTATTCAATGTATTTTGTGAGAAGGTTGTGTATGTAACTACTCAGGGTGCTTTGGAACTGCATAGATATTGCATTTAGAGTGCTCAGTGCCATGCAATACTCAAAGGCAATCTGAATTCAGTAACCTAGCTGGAACCATTTACACTGGAAAAGCCGTTGACTTGATTTCGTTCTGTAAATGCTTCTGTTCCACTGTGTTGAAAACGTGATGTTACTAAAATTACCTTCTGGTTCTCAGTTATCACACACATAAAATTGGTTGCAGAAAGCTTTAAATCATATGGTGAGTATAATAATAAGGTTTACATCATGTTAGCACATACTGGTTTTGAGCAAAATTGATCTGTACACTCCATTGAGCTGAATGATTAACTTTCTATTCAATGCATTTTGAGATGACGTTGTGTATATAAGTACTCAAGTTGATTTGGAACTGTATAGATATTGCATATAGAGTGTTCAGAGCCATGGAATACTGCTAGGGAAGCTGAATTCAGTAACCTACCTTGTACCATTTACAGTGGAACAGCCTATGACTTGGTTTAGTTCAGTTATCGCTAATGTTCCACTCTGTAGAGAACGTGATGTTACTGAAAGTAAATTCAGGAGCTTAGGTAGCAAACTCATAAAACAGTTTGCAGACTACGCTAAAGTATATAGTCAGCATAATAATAAGGTTTACATCAAGTCAGCACATACTAGTTTTTTAGAAATATTGAACTCTACACTCAATTGAGTTGAATGATTATATTTTTATTCAATGCATTTTGTGATAAGGTTGTGTACGTAACCACTCAGGGTGATTTAGAACTGTATAGATATTGCATGCAGTGTGCTCAGTGACATGGAATACTCCAATGCAGTCTGAATTCAGTAACCTATCTGGTACCATTTACAGTGGATCAGCCATTGACATCGTTAATTCTGCAAACACTAATGTTCCAGTGTGTAGAGAAAGTGATGTTACTGAAAGTAACTTCTGTAGCTTAGGTAGCACACTCATAAAACTGTTTGCAGGCTACTCTAAATCATATGGGGAGTATAATAATAAGGTTTACATCACGTTAGCACATACTAGTTTTGAGCAATATTGAACTGTACACTCCAATGAGTTGAATAGTTTACTTTCTATTCAATGTATTTTGTTATAAGTTTGAGTACATAACTACTCACTGTGCTTTGGAACTGTATAGATATTGCATCTAGAGTGCGCAGTGCCATGCAATACTCAAAGGCAATCTGAATTCAGTAACCTTCCTGGTACCATTTACAGTGGAACAGCCTTTGACTTGGTTTAGTTCTGCAAACACTAATGTTCCAGTGTGTAGAAAACGTCATGATACTAAAAGTAACTTCTGGAGCTTAGGTATCACACTCATAAAATTGGTTGCAGACGATTCTAAATCATATGGTGAGTATAATAATAAGGTTTACATCATGTTAGCACATACTAGTTTTCAGCAAAATTGAACTTGATAATACATTGTGTTGAATGCTTTACTTTCTATTTTATGCATTTCGTGGTAAGGTTGTGTACTTAACTACTCAGTGAGATTTGGAACTGTGTAGATATTGCATGTAGAGTGCTGAGTGCCAAGGAATTCTCCAATGCAAGCTGAATTCAGGAACTTACCTGGTAGTATTTGGAGTGGAACAGCCATTTACTTGGTTTAGTAGTGCAAACTCTAATGTTCCACTCTGTAGACAACGTGATGTTACTGACAGTAACTTCCGGAGCTTAGATAACTGATAATATTGGTTGAAGACTACTCTAAATCATCTGCTGAGTATAATAATAAGGCTTACCTAATGTTAGCACATACTAGTTTTCAGCAAAATTGAACTTGACACTCCATTGTATTGAATGCTTTACTGTCTATTCAATGCATTTCGTGGTAAGGATGTGTACATAACTATTCAGAGTGAATTGGAACTGTATAGATATTGCATGTAGAGTGCTCAGTGCCATGAAATACTCCAATGCAAGCTGAATTCAGGAACTTACCTGGTACTATTTGGAGGGAAAAGCCATTGACATGATTTTGTACTGCAAACTCTAATGTTCCATTATGCAGAGAATGTTTTGTTACTGAAAGTAAATTCTGGAGCCTAGGTAGCACACTCATACAATTGGTTGCAGGCTTTTCTAAATCATATGGTGAGTATAATAATAAGATTTAGATAATGATAGCACATACAAGTTTTCAGCAAAATTGAACTTGACACTACATTGTGTTGAATGCTTTACTTTCTATTCAATGCATTTCGCGGTACGTTTGTGTACATAACTACTCAGGATGATTTGGAACTGTATAGATATTGCATGTGCCATGGAATACACCAATGCAAGCTGAATTCAGGAACCTACCTGGTACCATTTGGAATGGAACAGCCATTGACTTGCTTTAGTACTGCAAACTCTAATGTTCCGCTATGTAGAGAATCTGTTGTTAAAGAAAGTAAATTCTGGAGCTTAGGTAGCACACTCATACAATTGGTTGCAGGCTTTTCTAAATCATATGGTGAGTATAATAATAAGATTTAGATAATGATAGCACATACTAGTTTTCAGTAAAATTGTACTTGGCACTCCATTGTGTTGAATGCTTTACTGTCTATTCAATGCATTTCGTGGTAAGGTTGTGTATATACATACTCAGGGTGATTTGGAACTGTGTAGATATTGCATGTCGAGTGCTCAGTACCAAGGAATACTCCAATGCAAGCTGAATTCAGGAACTTACCTGGTACTATTTGGAGGGAAAAGCCATTGACTTGGTTTGGTAGTGCAAACTCTAATGTTCAACTGTGTACAGAACATGATGTTACTGAAAATAACGTCAGGTTCATAGATAGCACACTCATAAAATTGGTTGCAGTCTGCTCTAAATCATATTGTGAGTATAATAATAAGTCTTACATCATGTTAGGACTTACTAGTTTTCATGCAAAACTGAACTGTGCACTCCATTGAGTTGAAGGCAATACGTTGTATTCAATGCATTTTGTGTTAAGATTGTGTATATACATACTCAGGGTGATTTGGAACTGTATAGATATTGCATGTATCGTGCTCAGTGCCATGGAATACACCAATGCAAGCTGAATTCAGGAACCTACCTGGTACCATTTGGAATGGAACAGCCATTGACTTGCTTTAGTACTGCAAACTCTAATGTTCCATTAAGTAGAGAATGTGTTGTTACTGAAAGTCAATTCTGGAGCTTAGGTAGAACACTCATAAAATTGGTTGCAGGCTTTTCTAAATCATATGGTGAGTATAATAATAAGTTTACATCATGTCACCAAATACCTGTTTTCAGCAAGACTGTACTTGGAACTTCATTGTGTTGAATGCTTTACTTTCTATTCAATGTATTTCGTGGTAAGGTTGTGTACATAACTACTCAGTGTGATTTGGCACTGTGTAGATATTGCATGTAGAGTGCTCAGTGCCAAGGAATACTCCAATGCAAGCTGAATTCAGGAACTTACCTGGTAGTATTTGGAGTGGAACAGCCATTTACTTGGTTTAGTAGTGCAAACTCTATTGTTCCACTATGTAGAGAATCTGTTGTTACTGACAGTAAATTCTGGAGCTTAGGTAGCACACTCATACAATTGGTTGCAGGCTTTTCTAAATCATATGGTGAGTATAATAATAAGATTTAGATAATGATAGCACATACTAGTTTTCAGCAAAATTGAACTTGACACTACATTGTGTTGAATGCTTTACTTTCTATTCAATGCATTTCGTGGTAAGATTGTGTACATAAATACAGTGTGATCTGGAACGGTGTTGATATTGCAAGTAGAGTGCTCAGTGCCAAGGAATACTCCAATGCAAGCTGAATTCAGGAACTTACCTGGTAGTATTTGAAGTGGAACGGCCATTTACTTGGTTTAGTAGTGCAAACTCTAATGTTCCACTCTGTAGAGAACGTGATGTTACTGACAGTAACTTCCAGAGCTTAGATAGCAGACTCATAATATTGGTTGCAGTCTACTCTAAATAATATGCTGGGTATAATGATAAGCTTTACCTAATGTTAGCACATACTAGTTTTCAGCAAAATTGAACTTGACACTACATTGTGTTGAATGCTTTACTTTCTATTCAATGCATTTCGTGGTAAGGATGTGTACATAACTACTCAGAGTGAATTGGAAATGTGTAGATATTGCATGTAGAGTGCTCAGTGCCATGGAATACTCCAAGGCAAGCTGAATTCAGCAACTTACCTGGTACTATTTGGAGGGAAAATCCATTGACTTGGTTTGGTAGTGCAAACTCTAATGTTCAACTGTGTAGAGAACATGATGTTACTGAAAATAACGTCAGGTTCATAGATAGCACACTCATAAAATTGGTTGCAGACTACTCTAAATCATATCGTGAGTATAATAATAAGGCTTACCTAATGTTAGCACATACTAGTTTTCAGCAAAATTGACTTGACACTCCATTGTATTGAATGCTTTACTGTCTATTCAATGCATTTCGTGGTAAGGATGTGTACATAACTACTCAGAGTGAATTGGAAATGTATAGATATTGCATGTAGAGTGCTCAGTGCCATGGAATACTCCAAGGCAAGCTGAATTCAGGAACTTACCTGGTACTATTTGGAGGGAAAATCCATTGACTTGGTTTGGTAGTGCAAACTCGAATGTTCAACTGTGTAGAGAACATGATGTTACTGAAAATAACGTCAGGTTCATAGATAGCACACTCATAAAATTGGTTGCAGACTACTCTAAATCATATCGTGAGTATAATAATAAGGCTTACATCATGTTAGGACTTACTAGTTTTCAGCAAAATTGAACTGTACACTCCATTGAGTTGAAGGCAATACGTTGTATTCAATGTATTTTGTGTTAAGATTGAGTATATACATACTCAGGGTGATTTGGAACTGTATAGATATTGCATGTATAGTGCTCAGTGCAATGGAATACACCTATACAAGATAAATTCAGGAACCTACCTGGTACCATTTGGAATGGAACAGCCATTGACATGATTTTGTACTGCAAACTCTAATGTTCCATTATGTAGAGAATGTTTTGTTACTGAAAGTAAATTCTGGAGCCTAGGTAGCACACTCATACAATTGGTTGCAGGCTTTTCTAAATCATATGGTGAGTATAATAATAATATTTATATAATGATAGCACATACAAGTTTTCAGCAAAATTGAACTTGACACTACATTGTGTTGAATGCTTTACTTTCTATTCAATGCATTTCGTGGTCAGGTTGTGTACATAACTACTCAGTGTGATTTGGAACTGTGCCGTTATTGCATGTAGAGTGCTCAGTGCCAAGGAATACTCCAATGCAAGCTGAATTCAGGAACTTACCTGGTGGTATTTGGAGTGGAACAGCCATTTACTTGGTTTAGTAGTGCAAACTCTAATGTTCCACTCTGTAGAGAACGTGATGTTACTGACAGTAACTTCCAGAGCTTAGATAGCAGACTCATAATATTGGTTGCAGTCTACTCTAAATAATATGCTGGGTATAATGATAAGGTTTACCTAATGTTAGCACATACTAGTTTTCAGCAAAATTGAACTTGACACTACATTGTGTTGAATGCTTTACTTTCTATTGGCATTTCGTGGTAAGATTGTATACATAAATACAGTGTGATTTGGAATGGTGTCGATATTCCATGTAGAGTGCTCAGTGCCAAGGAATGCTCCAATGCAAGCTGAATTCAGGAACTTACCTGGTAGTATTTGGAGTGGAACGGCCATTTACTTGGTTTAGTAGTGCAAACTCTAATGTTCCACTCTGCAGAGAACGTGATGTTACTGACAGTAACTTCCGGAGCTTAGATAGCAGACTCATAATATTGGTTGCAGACTACTCTAAATCATATGCTGAGTATAATAATAAGGTTTACCTAATGTTAGCACATACTAGTTTTCAGCAAAATTGAACTGTAAACTCCATTGAGTTGAAGACAATACGTTGTATTGAATGCATTTTGTGTTAAGATTGTGTATATACATACTCAGGGTGATTTGGAACTGTATAGATATTGCATGTATAGTGCTCAGTGCCATGGAATACACCAATGCAAGTTGAATTCAGGAACCTAGCTGGTACCATTTTGAATGCAACTGCCATTGACTTGCTTTAGTACTGCAAACTCTGTTGTTCCACTATGTAGAGAATCTGTTGTTACTGAAAGTAAATTCTGGAGATTAGGTAGAACACTCATAAAATTGTTTGCAGACTATTCTAAATCATATGGAGAGTATAATAGTAAGATTTAGATAATGATAGCACATACTAGTTTTCAGCAAAATTCTACTTGGCACTCCATTGTGTTGAAAGCTTTACTTTCTTTTCAATGCATTTCGTGGTAAGGTTGTGTACATAACTACTCAGTGTGATTTGGAACTGTGTAGATATTGCATGTAGCGTGCTCAGTGCCAAGGAATACTCCAATGCCAGCTGAATTCAGGAACTTACCTGGTAGTATTTGGAGTGGAACAGCCATTTACTTGGTTTAGTAGTGCAAACTCTAATGATCCACTCTGTAGAGAACGTGATGTTACTGACAGTAACTTCCGGAGCTTAGATAGCAGACTCATAATATTGGTTGCAGACTACTCTAAATCATACTGTGAGTATAATAATAAGGCTTACATCATGTTAGGACTTACTAGTTTTCAGCAAAATTGAACTGTACACTCCATTGAGTTGAAGGCAATACGTTGTATTCAATGCATTTTGTGTTAAGATTTTGTATATACATACTCAGGGTGATTTGGAACTGTATAGATATTGCATGTATAGTGCTCAGTGCCATGGAATACACCAATGCAAGCTGAATTCAGGAACCTAGCTGGTACCATTTTGAATGCAACTGCCATTGACATGCTTTACTACTGCAAACTCTATTGTTCCAATATGTAGAGAATGTGTTGTTACTGAAAGTAAATTCTGGAGCTTAGGTAGAACACTCATAAAATTGCTTGCAGACTATTCTAAATCATATGGTGAGTATAATAATAAGATTTAGATAATGATAGCGCATACTAGTTTTCAGTAAATTTGTACTTGGCACTCCATTGTGTTGAATGCTTTACTTTCTATTCAATGCATTTCGTGGTAAGGTTGTGTACATAACTACTCAGTGTGATTTGGAAATGTGTAGATATTGCATGTAGAGTGCTCAGTGCCATGGAATACTCCAAGGCAAGCTGAATTCAGGAACTTACCTGGTACTATTTGGAGGGAAAATCCATTGACTTGGTTTGGTAGTGCAAACTCTAATGTTCAACTGTGTAGAGAACATGATGTTACTGAAAATAACGTCAGGTTCATAGATAGCACACTCATAAAATTGGTTGCAGACTGCTC
This sequence comes from Hypanus sabinus, assembly GCF_030144855.1. Taxonomy (NCBI): domain Eukaryota; kingdom Metazoa; phylum Chordata; class Chondrichthyes; order Myliobatiformes; family Dasyatidae; genus Hypanus; species Hypanus sabinus. The sequence continues at coordinate 71,914,611 of NC_082714.1, read as the reverse complement.
TAAATCATATTGTGAGTATAATAATAAGGCTAACATCATGTTAGGACTTACTAGTTTTCAGCAAAATTGAACTGTACACTCAGTGCTCAGTGCCAAGGAATACTCCAATGCAAGCTGAATTCAGGAACTTACCTGGTGGTATTTGGAGTGGAACAGCCATTTACTTGGTTTAGTAGTGCAAACTCTAATGTTCCACTCTGTAGAAAGCGTGATGTTACTGACAGTAACTTCCAGAGCTTAGATAGCAGACTCATAATATTGGTTGCAGTCTACTCTAAATAATATGCTGGGTATAATGATAAGGTTTACCTAATGTTAGCACATACAAGTTTTCAGCAAAATTGAACTTGACACTACATTGTGTTGAATGCTTTACTTTCTATTCAATGCATTTCGTGGTCAGGTTGTGCACATAACTACTCAGTGTGATTTGGAACTGTGCCGTTATTGCATGTAGACTGCTCAGTGCCAAGGAATACTCCAATGCAAGCTGAATTCAGGAACTTACCTGGTGGTATTTTGAGTGGAACAGCCATTTACTTGGCTTAGTAGTGCAAACTCTAATGTTCCACTCTGTAGAGAACGTGATGTTACTGACAGTAACTTCTGGAGCTTAGATAGCAGACTCATAATATTGGTTGCAGACTACTCTAAATCATACTGTGAGTATAATAATAAGGCTTACATCATGTTAGGACTTACTAGTTTTCAGCAAAATTGAACTGTAAACTCCATTGAGTTGAAGACAATACGTTGTATTGAATGCATTTTGTGTTAAGATTGTGTATATACATACTCAGGGTGATTTGGAACTGTATAGATATTGCATGTATAGTGCTCAGTGCCATGGAATACACCAATGCAAGTTGAATTCAGGAACCAAGCTGGTACCATTTTGAATGCAACTGCCATTGACTTGCTTTAGTACTGCAAACTCTGTTGTTCCACTATGTAGAGAATGTGTTGTTACTGAAAGTAAATTCTGGAGATTAGGTAGAACACTCATAAAATTGTTTGCAGACTATTCTAAATCATATGGAGAGTATAATAGTAAGATTTAGATAATGATAGCACATACTAGTTTTCAGCAAAATTGTACTTGGCACTCCATTCTGTTGAAAGCTTTACTTTCTTTTCAATGCACTTTGTGGTAAGGTTGTGTACATAACTACTCAGTGTGATTTGGAACTGTGTAGATATTGCATGTAGCGTGCTCAGTGCCAAGGAATACTCCAATGCCAGCTGAATTCAGGAACTTACCTGGCAGTATTTGGAGTGGAACAGCCATTTACATGGTTTAGTAGTGCAAACTCTAATGATCCACTCTGTAGAGAACGTGATGTTACTGACAGTAACTTCCGCAGCTTAGATAGCAGACTCATAATATTGGTTGCAGACTACTCTAAATCATATGCTGTATAATAATAAGGTTTACCTAATGTTAGCACATTCTACTTTTCAGCAAAATTGAACTTGACACTCCATTGTATTGAATGCTTTACTGTCTATTCAATGCATTTCGTGGTAAGGATGTGTACATAACTATTCAGAGTGAATTGGAACTGTGTAGATATTGCATGTAGAGTGCTCAGTGCCATGGAATACTCCAAGGCAAGCTGAATGCAGGAGCTTACCTGGTTCTATTTGGAGGGAAAAGCCATTGACTTGGTATAGTAGTGCAATCTCTAATATTCAACTGTGTGGAGAACATGATTTTACTGAAAATAACTTCAGGGTCATAGATAGCGCACTCATAAAATTGGTTGCAGACTACTCTAAGTCATGTTGTGAGTATAATAATAAGGCTTACATCATGTTAGGACTTACTAGTTTTCAGCAACATTGAACTGTACACTCCATTGAGTTGAAGGCAATTCGTTGTATTCAATGCATTTCGTGGTAAGGTTGTGTACATAACTACTCAGTGTGATTTGGAACTGTGTAGATATTGCATGTAGAGTGCTCAGTACCAAGGAATACTCCAATGCAAGCTGAATACAGGAACTTACCTGGTAGTATTTTGAGTGGAACAGCCATTTACTTGGTTTAGTAGTGCAAACTCTATTGTTCCACTATGTAGAGAATCTGTTGTTACTGACAGTAAATTCTGGAGCTTAGGTAGCACACTCATACAATTGGTTGCAGGCTTTTCTAAATCATATGGTGAGTATAATAATAAGATTTAGATAATGAATGCACATACTAGTTTTCAGCAAAATAGTACTTGGCACTCCATTGTGTTGAATGCTTTACTTTCTATTCAATGCATTTCGTGGTAAGGTTGTGTACATAACTACTCAGTGTGATTTGGAACTGTGTAGATATTGCATGTAGAGTGCTCAGTACCAAGGAATACTCCAATGCAAGCTGAATTCAGGAACTTACCTGGTAGTAATTTGAGTGGAACAGCCATTTACTTGGTTTAGTAGTGCAAACTCTAATGTTCAACTGTGTAGAGAACATGATGTAACTGATAATAACATCAGGTTCATAGATAGCAGACTCATAATATTGGTTGCAGACTACTCTAACTCATACTGTGAGTATAATAATAAGGCTTACATCATGTTAGGACTTACTAGTTTTCAGCAAAATTGAACTGTACACTCCATTGAGTTGAAGGCAATACGTTGTATTGAATGCATTTTGTGTTAAGATTGTGTATATACATACTCAGGCTGATTTGGAACTGTATAGATATTGCATGTATAGTGTTCAGTGCCATGGAATACACCAGTGCAAGTTGAAATCAGGAACCTAGCTGGTACCATTTTGAATGCAACTGCCATTGACTTGCTTTAGTACTGCAAACTCTGTTGTTCCACTATGTAGAGAATGTGTTGTTACTGAAAGTAAATTCTGGAGTTTAGGTAGAATACTCATACAATTGTTTGCAGACTATTCTAAATCATATGGAGAGTATAATAATAAGATTTAGATAATGATAGCACATACTAGTTTTCAGCAAAATTGTACTTGGCACTCCATTGTGTTGAAAGCTTTACTTTCTTTTCAATGCATTTCGTGGTAAGGTTGTGTACATAACTACTCAGTGTGATTTGGAACTGTGTAGATATTGCATGTAGAGTGCTCAGTGCCAAGGAATACTCCAATGCCAGCTGAATTCAGGAACTTACCTGGTAGTATTTGGAGTGGAACAGCCATTTACATGGTTTAGTAGAGCAAACTCTGAAGATCCACTCTGTAGAGAACGTGATTTTACTGACAGTAACTTCCGGAGCTTAGATAGCAGACTCATAATATTGGTTGCAGACTACTCTAAATCATATGCTGTATAATAATAAGGTTTACCTAATGTTAGCACATTCTACTTTTCAGCAAAATTGAACTTGACACTCCATTGTATTGAATGCTTTACTGTCTATTCAATGCATTTCGTGGTAAGTATGTGTACATAACTATTCAGAGTGAATTGGAACTGTGTAGATATTGCATGTAGAGTGCTCAGTGCCATGGAATACTTCAAGGCAAGCTGAATGCAGGAACTTACCTGGTTCTATTTGGAGGGAAAAGCCAATGACTTGGTATAGTAGTGCAATCTCTAATATTCAACTGTGTGGAGATCATAATGTTACTGAAAATAACTTCAGGGTCATAGATAGCGCACCCATAAAATTGGTTGCAGACAACTCTAAGTCATATTGTGAGTATAATAATAAGGCTTACATCATGTTAGGACTTACTAGTTTTCAGCAAAGTTGAACTGTACACTGCATTGAGTTGAAGGCAATACGTTGTATTCAATGCATTTTCTGTTAAGATTGTGTATATATATACTCAGGGTGATTTGGAACTGTATAGATATTGCATGTATAGTGCTCAGTGCCATGGAATACACCAATGCAAGCTGAATTCAGGAACCTAGCTGGTACCATTTTGAATGCAACTGCCATTGACTTGATTTCGTACTGCAAACTCTATTGTTCCACTATGTAGAGAATGTGTTGTTACTGAAAGTAAATTCTGAAGCTTAGGTAGAACACTCATACAATTGGTTGCAGACTATTCTAAATCATATGGTGAGTATAATAATAAGATTTAGATAATGAATGCACATACTAGTTTTCAGCAAAATTGTACTTGGCACTCCATTGTGTTGAATGCTTTACTTTCTATTCAATGCATTTCGTGGTAAGGTTGTGTACATAACTACTCAGTGTGATTTGGAACTGTGTAGATATTGCATGTAGAGTGCTCAGTACCAAGGAATACTCCAATGCAAGCTGAATTCAGGAACTTACCTGGTAGTATTTTGAGTGGAACAGCCATTTACTTGGTTTAGTAGTGCAAACTCTAATGTTCAACTGTGTAGAGAACATGATGTAACTGATAATAACATCAGGTTCATAGATAGCACACTCATAAAGTTGGTTGCAGGCTACTCTAAATCATATTTTGAGTATAATAATAAGGCTTACATCATTTTAGGACTTACTAGTTTTCAGCAAAATTGAACTGTACACTGCATTGAGTTGAAGGCCATACGTTGTATTCAATGCATTTTGTGATAAGATTGTGTATATACATACTCAGGGTGATTTGGAACTGTATAAATATTGCATGTAGAGTGCTCAGTGCCATGGAATACACCTGTGCAAGCTGAATTCAGGAACTTATCTGGTGGTATTTGCAGTGGAACACCCATTTACTTGGTTTAGTCGTGCAAACTCTTATGTTCCACTCTGTAGAGAACGTAATGTTACTGACAGTAACTTCCGGATCTTAGATAGCAGACATAATATTGGTTGCAGACTACTCTAAATTATATGCTGAGTATAATAATAAGACTTACATCATGTTAGGACTTACTAGATTTCAGCAAAATTGAACTGTACACTCCATTGAGTTGAAGGCAATACGTTGTATTCAATGCATTTTGTGTTAAGATTTTGTATATACATACTCAGGGTGATTTGGAACTGTATAGATATTGCATGTATCGTGCTCAGTGCCATGGAATACACCAATGCAAGCTGAATTCAGGAACCTAGCTGGTATCATTTTGAATGCAACTGCCATTGACATGCTTTACTACTGCAAACTCTATTGTTCCAAAATGTAGAGAATGTGTTGTTATTGAAAGTAAATTCTGGAGCTTAGGTAGAACACTCATAAAATTGCTTGCAGACTATTCTAAATCATATGGTGAGTATAATAATAAGATTTAGATAATGATAGCACATACTAGTTTTCAGTAAATTTGTACTTGGCACTCCATTGAGTTGAATGCTTTACTTTCTATTCAATGCATTTCGTGGTCAGGTTGTGCACATAACTACTCAGTGTGATTTGGAACTGTGCCGTTATTGCATGTAGAGTGCTCAGTGCCAAGGAATACTCCAATGCAAGCTGAATTCAGGAACTTACCTGGTGGTATTTTGAGTGGAACAGCCATTTACTTGGCTTAGTAGTGCAAACTCTAATGTTCCACTCTGTAGAGAACGTGATGTTACTGACAGTAACTTCTGGAGCTTAGATAGCAGACTCATAATATTGGTTGCCGACTACTCTAAATCATACTGTGAGTATAATAATAAGGCTTACATCATGTTAGGACTTACTAGTTTTCAGCAAAATTGAACTGTAAACTCCATTGAGTTGAAGACAATACGTTGTATTGAATGCATTTTGTGTTAAGATTGTGTATATACATACTCAGGGTGATTTGGAACTGTATAGATATTGCATGTATAGTGCTCAGTGCCATGGAATACACCAATGCAAGTTGAATTCAGGAACCTAGCTGGTACCATTTTGAATGCAACTGCCATTGACTTGCTTTAGTACTGCAAACTCTGTTGTTCCACTATGTAGAGAATGTGTTGTTACTGAAAGTAAATTCTGGAGCTTAGGTAGAACACTCATAAAATTGTTTACAGACTATTCTAAATCATATGGAGAGTATAATAGTAAGATTTAGATAATGATAGCACATACTAGTTTTCAGCAAAATTGTACTTGGCACTCCATTCTGTTGAAAGCTTTACTTTCTTTTCAATGCACTTCGTGGTAAGGTTGTGTACATAACTACTCAGTGTGATTTGGAACTGTGTAGATATTGCATGTAGCGTGCTCAGTGCCAAGGAATACTCCAATGCCAGCTGAATTCAGGAACTTACCTGGTAGTATTTGGAGTGGAACAGCCATTTACATGGTTTAGTAGTGCAAACTCTAATGATCCACTCTGTAGAGAACGTGATGTTACTGACAGTAACTTCCGGAGCTTAGATAGCAGACTCATAATATTGGTTGCAGACTACTCTAAATCATATGCTGTATAATAATAAGGTTTACCTAATGTTAGCACATTCTACTTTTCAGCAAAATTGAACTTGACACTCCATTGTATTGAATGCTTTACTGTCTATTCAATGCATTTCGTGGTAAGGATGTGTACATAACTATTCAGAGTGAATTGGAACTGTGTAGATATTGCATGTAGAGTGCTCAGTGCCATGGAATACTCCAAGGCAAGCTGAATGCAGGAGCTTACCTGGTTCTATTTGGAGGGAAAAGCCATTGACTTGGTATAGTAGTGCAATCTCTAATATTCAACTGTGTGGAGAACATGATTTTACTGAAAATAACTTCAGGGTCATAGATAGCGCACTCATAAAATTGGTTGCAGACTACTCTAAGTCATGTTGTGAGTATAATAATAAGGCTTACATCATGTTAGGACTTACTAGTTTTCAGCAACATTGAACTGTACACTCCATTGAGTTGAAGGCAATTCGTTGTATTCAATGCATTTCGTGGTAAGGTTGTGTACATAACTACTCAGTGTGATTTGGAACTGTGTAGATATTGCATGTAGAGTGCTCAGTACCAAGGAATACTCCAATGCAAGCTGAATACAGGAACTTACCTGGTAGTATTTTGAGTGGAACAGCCATTTACTTGGTTTAGTAGTGCAAACTCTAATGTTCCACTCTGTAGAGAACGTGATGTTACTGACAGTAACTTCCGGAGCTTAGATAGCAGACTCATAATATTGGTTGCAGACTACTCTAAATCATACTGTGAGTATAATAATAAGGCTTACATCATGTTAGGACTTACTAGTTTTCAGCAAAATTGAACTGTACACTCCATTGAGTTGAAGGCAATACGTTGTATTCAATGCATTTTGTGTTAAGATTGTGTATATACATACTCAGGGTGATTTGGAACTGTATAGATATTGCATGTATAGTGCTCAGTGCCATCGAATACACCAGTGCAAGTTGAATTCAGGAACCTAGCTGGTACCATTTTGAATGCAACTGCCATTGACTTCCTTTAGTACTGCAAACTCTGTTGTTCCACTATGTAGAGAATGTGTTGTTACTGAAAGTAAATTCTGGAGCTTAGGTAGAACACTCATATAATTGTTTGCAGACTATTCTAAATCATATGGAGAGTATAATAATAAGATTTAGATAATGATAGCACATACTAGTTTTCAGCAAAATTGTACTTGGCACTCCATTGTGTTGAAAGCTTTACTTTCTTTTCAATGCATTTCGTGGTAAGGTTGTGTACATAACTACTCAGTGTGATTTGGAACTGTGTAGATATTGCATGTAGAGTGCTCAGTGCCAAGGAATACTCCAATGCCAGCTGAATTCAGGAACTTACCTGGTAGTATTTGGAGTGGAACAGCCATTTACATTGTTTAGTAGTGCAAACTCTAATGATCCACTCTGTAGAGAACGTGATGTTACTGACAGTAACTTCCGGAGCTTAGATAGCAGACTCATAATATTGGTTGCAGACTACTCTAAATCATATGCTGTATAATAATAAGGTTTACCTAATGTTAGCACATTCTACTTTTCAGCAAAATTGAACTTGACACTCCATTGTATTCAATGCTTTACTGTCTATTCAATGCATTTCGTGGTAAGGATGTGTACATAACTATTCAGAGTGATTTGGAACTGTGTAGATATTGCATGTAGAGTGCTCAGTGCCATGGAATACTCCAAGGCAAGCTGAATGCAGGAGCTTACCTGGTTCTATTTGGAGGGAAAAGCCTTTGACTTGGTATAGTAGTGCAATCTCTGATATTCAACTGTGTGGAGAACATGATGTTACTGAAAATAACTTCAGGGTCATAGATAGCGCACTCATAAAATTGGTTGCAGACTACTCTAAGTCATATTGTGAGTATAATAAGAAGGCTTACATCATGTTAGGACTTACTAGTTTTCAGCAAAATTGAACTGTACACTCCATTGAGTTGAAGGTAATTCGTTGTATTCAATGCATTTTGTGTTAAGATTGTGTATATACATACTCAGGGTGATTTGGAACTGTATAGATATTGCATGTATAGTGCTCAGTGCCATGGAATACACCAATGCAAGCTGAATTCAGGAACCTAGCTGGTACCATTTTGAATGCAACTGCCATTGACTTGATTTCGTACTGCAAACTCTATTGTTCCACTATGTAGAGAATGTGTTGTTACTGAAAGTAAATTCTGGAGCTTAGGTAGAACACTCATACAATTGGTTGCAGACTATTCTAAATCATATGGTGAGTATAATAATAAGATTTAGATAATGAATGCACATACTAGTTTTCAGCAAAATTGTACTTGGCACTCCATTGTGTTGAATGCTTTACTTTCTATTCAGTGCATTTCGTGGTAAGGATGTGTACATAACTATTCAGAGTGAATTGGAACTGTGTAGATATTGCATGTAGAGTACTCAGTGCCATGGAATACTCCAATACAAGCTGAATTCAAGACCTTACCTGGTAATATTTGGCGGGAAAAGACATTGACTTGGTTTAGTAGTACATACTCTAATGTTCAACTGTGTAGAGAACATGATGTAACTGATAATAACATCAGGTTCATAGATAGCACACTCATAAAGTTGGTTGCAGACTACTCTAAATCATATTGTGAGTATAATAATAAGGCTTACATCATTTTAGGACTTACTAGTTTTCAGCAAAATTGAACTGTACACTGCATTGAGTTGAAGGCCATACGTTGTATTCAATGCATTTTGTGATACGATTGTGTATATACTTACTCAGGGTGATTTGGAACTGTATAGATATTGCATGTAGAGTGCTCAGTGCCATGGAATACACCTGTGCAAGCTGAATTCAGGAACTTATCTGGTGGTATTTGCAGAGGAACAGCCATTTACTTGGTTTAGTCGTGCAAACTCTAATGTTCCACTCTGTAGAGAACGTGATGTTACTGACAGTAACTTCCGGATCTTAGATAGCAGACATAATATTGGTTGCAGACTACTCTAAATTATATGCTGAGTATAATAATAAGGCTTACCTAATGTTAGCACATACTACTTTTCAGCAAAATTGAACTTGACACTCCATTGTGTTGAATGCTTTACTTTCTATTCAGTGAATTTCGTGGTAAGGATGTGTACATAACTAATCAGAGTGAATTGGAACTGTGTAGATATTGCATGTAGAGTACTCAGTGCCATGGAATACTACAATACAAGCTGAATTCAAGAACTTACCTGGTAATATTTGGAGGGAAAAGACATTGACTTGGTTTAGTAGTGCAAACTCTAATGTTCAACTGTGTAGAGAACATGATGTAACTGATAATAACATCAGGTTCATAGATAGCACACTCATAAAATTGGTTGCAGACAACTCTAAATCATATTGTGAGTATAATAATAAGGCTTACATCATTTTAGGACTTACTAGTTTTCAGCAAAATTGAACTGTACACTGCATTGAGTTGAAGGCCATACGTTGTATTCAATGCATTTTGTGATAAGATTGTGTATATACATACTCAGGGTGATTTGGAACTGTATAAATATTGCATGTAGAGTGCTCAGTGCCATGGAATACACCTGTGCAAGCTGAATTCAGGAACTTATCTGGTGGTATTTGCAGTGGAACAGCCATTTACTTGGTTTAGTCGTGCAAACTCTTATGTTCCACTCTGTAGAGAACGTAATGTTACTGACAGTAACTTCCGGATCTTAGATAGCAGACAGAATATTGGTTGCAGACTACTCTAAATTATATGCTGAGTATAATAATAAGACTTACATCATGTTAGGACTTACTAGATTTCAGCAAAATTGAACTGTACACTGCATTGAGTTGAAGGCCATACGTTGTATTCAATGCATTTTGTGATAAGATTGTGTATATACATACTCAGGGTGATTTGGAACTGTATAAATATTGCATGTAGAGTGCTCAGTGCCATGGAATGCACCTGTGCAAGCTGAATTCAGGAACTTATCTGGTGGTATTTGCAGTGGAACAGCCATTTACTTGGTTTAGTCGTGCAAACTCTTATGTTCCACTCTGTAGAGAACTTAATGTTACTGACAGTAACTTCCGGATCTTAGATAGCAGACATAATATTGGTTGCAGACTACTCTAAATTATATGCTGAGTATAATAATAAGACTTACATCATGTTAGGACTTACTAGATTTCAGCAAAATTGAACTGTACACTCCATTGAGTTGAAGGCAATACGTTGTATTCAATGCATTTTGTGTTAAGATTTTGTATATACATACTCAGGGTGATTTGGAACTGTATAGATATTGCATGTATCGTGCTCAGTGCCATGGAATACACCAATGCAAGCTGAATTCAGGAACCTAGCTGGTATCATTTTGAATGCAACTGCCATTGACATGCTTTACTACTGCAAACTCTATTGTTCCAAAATGTAGAGAATGTGTTGTTATTGAAAGTAAATTCTGGAGCTTAGGTAGAACACTCATAAAATTGCTTGCAGACTATTCTAAATCATATGGTGAGTATAATAATAAGATTTAGATAATGATAGCACATACTAGTTTTCAGTAAATTTGTACTTGGCACTCCATTGAGTTGAATGCTTTACTTTCTATTCAAATCATTTCGTGGTAAGGTTGTGTACATAACTACTCAGTGTGATTTGGAACTGTGTAGATATTGCATGTAGAGTACTCAGTACCAAGGAATACTCCAATGCAAGCTGAATTCAGGAACTTACCTGGTAGTATTTGGAGTGGAACAGCCATTTACTTGGTTTAGTAGTGCAAACTCTAATGTTCCACTCTGTAGAGAACGTGATCTTACTGACAGTAACTTCCGGAGCTTAGATAGCAGACTCATATTATTGGTTGCAGACTACTCTAAATCATACTGTGAGTATAATAATAAGGCTTACATCATGTTAGGACTTACTTGTTTTCAGCAAAATTGAACTGTACACTCCATTGAGTTGAAGGCAATATGTTGTATTGAATGCATTTTGTGTTAAGATTGTGTATATACATACTCAGGGTGATTTGGAACTGTATAGATATTGCATGTATAGTGCTCAGTGCCATGGAATACACCAATGCAAGCTGAATTCAGGAACCTAGCTGGTATCATTTTGAATGCAACTGCCATTGACATGCTTTACTACTGCAAACTCTAATGATCCACTCTGTAGAGAACGTGATGTTACTGACAGTAACTTCCGGAGCTTAGATAGCAGACTCATAATATTGGTTGCAGACTACTCTAAATCATATGCTGTATAATAATAAGGTTTACCTAATGTTAGCACATTCTACTTTTCAGCAAAATTGAACTTGACACTCCATTGTATTGAATGCTTTACTGTCTATTCAATGCATTTCGTGGTAAGGATGTGTACATAACTATTCAGAGTGAATTGGAACTGTGTAGATATTGCATGTAGAGTGCTCAGTGCCATGGAATACTCCAAGGCAAGCTGAATGCAGGAACTTACCTGGTTCTATTTGGAGGGAAAAGCCATTGACTTGGTATAGTAGTGCAATCTCTAATATTCAACTGTGTGGAGAACATGATGTTACTGAAAATAACTTCAGGGTCATAGATAGCGCACCCATAAAATTGGTTGCAGACTACTCTAAATCATATTGTGAGTAGAATAATAAGGCTTACATCATGTTAGGACTTACTAGTTTTCAGCAAAATTGAACTGTACACTGCATTGAGTTGAAGGCAATACGTTGTATTCAATGCATTTTGTGTTAAGATTGTGTATATACATACTCAGGGTGATTTGGAACTGTATAGATATTGCATGTATAGTGCTCAGTGCCATGGAATACACCAATGCAAGCTGAATTCAGGAACCTAGCTGGTACCATTTTGAATGCAACTGCCATTGACTTGATTTCGTACTGCAAACTCAATTGTTCCACTATGTAGAGAATGTGTTGTTACTGAAAGTAAATTCTGGAGCTTAGGTAGAACACTCATACAATTGGCTGCAGACTATTCTAAATCATATGGTGAGTATAATAATAAGATTTAGATAATGAATGCACATACTAGTTTTCAGCAAAATTGTACTTGGCACTCCATTGTGTTGAATGCTTTACTTTCTATTCAGTGCATTTCGTGGTAAGGATGTGTACATAACTATTCAGAGTGAATTGGAACTGTGTAGATATTGCATGTAGAGTACTCAGTGCCATGGAATACTACAATACAAGCTGAATTCAAGAACTTACCTGGTAATATTTGGAGGGAAAAGACATTGACTTGGTTTAGTAGTGCAAACTCTAATGTTCAACTGTATAGAGAACATGATGTAACTGATAATAACATCAGGTTCATAGATAGCACACTCATAAAGTTGGTTGCAGGCTACTCTAAATCATATTTTGAGTATAATAATAAGGCTTACCTAATGTTAGCACATACTACTTTTCAGCAAAATTGAACTGTACACTCCATTGAGTTGAAGGCAATACGTCGTATTGATTGCATTTTGTGTTAAGATTGTGTATATACATACTCAGGGTGATTTGGAACTGTATAGATATTGCATGTATAGTGCTCAGTGCCATGGAATACACCAATGCAAGTTGAATTCAGGAACCTAGCTGGTACCATTTTGAATGCAACTGCCATTGACTTGCTTTAGTACTGCAAACTCTGTTGTTCCACTATGTACAGAATGTGTTGTTACTGAAAGTAAATTCTGGAGCTTAGGTAGAACACTCATAAAATTGTTTGCAGACTATTCTAAATCATATGGAGAGCATAATAATAAGATTTAGATAATGATAGCACATACTAGTTTTCAGCAAAATTGTAGTTGGCACTCCATTGTATTGAAAGCTTTACTTTCTTTTCAATGCATTTTGTGGTAAGGTTGTGTACATAACTACTCAGTGTGATTTGGAACTGTGTAGATATTGCATGTAGAGTGCTCAGTACCAAGGAATACTCCAATGCCAGCTGAATTCAGGAACTTACCTGGTAGTATTTCAAGTGGAACAGCCATTTACTTGGTTTAGTAGTGCAAACTCTAATGATCCACTCTGTAGAGAACGTGATGTTACTGACAGTAACTTCCGGAGCTTAGATAGCAGACTCATAATATTGGTTGCAGACTACTCTAAATTATATGCTGAGTATAATAATAAGACTTACATCATGTTAGGACTTACTAGATTTCAGCAAAATTGAACTGTACACTGCATTGAGTTGAAGGCCATACGTTGTATTCAATGCATTTTGTGATAAGATTGTGTATATACATACTCAGGGTGATTTGGAACTGTATAAATATTGCATGTAGAGTGCTCAGTGCCATGGAATACACCTGTGCAAGCTGAATTCAGGAACTTATCTGGTGGTATTTGCAGTGGAACAGCCGTTTACTTGGTTTAGTCGTGCAAACTCTTATGTTCCACTCTGTAGAGAACGTAATGTTACTGACAGTAACTTCCGGATCTTAGATAGCAGACATAATATTGGTTGCAGACTACTCTAAATTATATGCTGAGTGTAATAATAAGACTTACATCATATTAGGACTTACTAGATTTCAGCAAAATTGAACTGTACACTCCATTGAGTTGAAGGCAATACGTTGTATTCATTGCATTTTGTGTTAAGATTTTGTATATACATACTCAGGGTGATTTGGAACTGTATAGATATTGCATGTATAGTGCTCAGTGCCATGGAATACACCAATGCAAGCTGAATTCAGGAACCTAGCTGGTATGATTTTGAATGCAACTGCCATTGACATGCTTTACTACTGCAAACTCTATTGTTCCAATATGTAGAGAATGTGTTGTTACTGAAAGTAAATTCTGGAGCTTAGGTAGAACACTCATAAAATTGCTTGCAGACTATTCTAAATCATATGGTGAGTATAATAATAAGATTTAGATAATGATAGCACATACTAGTTTTCAGTAAATTTGTACTTGGCACTCCATTGTGTTGAATGCTTTACTTTCTATTCAATGCATTTCGTGGTAAGGATGTGTACATAACTATTCAGAGTGAATTGGAACTGTGTAGATATTGCATGTAGAGTGCTCAGTGCCATGGAATACTCCAAGGCAAGCTGAATGCAGGAACTTACCTGGTTCTATTTGGAGGGAAAAGCCATTGACTTGGTATAGTAGTGCAATCTCTAATATTCAACTGTGTGGAGAACATGATGTTACTGAAAATAACTTCAGGGTCATAGATAGCACACTCATAAAATTGGTTGCAGACTACTCTAAATCATATTGTGTGTATAATAATAAGGCTTACATCATTTTAGGACTTACTAGTTTTCAGCAAAATTCAACTGTACACTGCATTGAGTTGAAGGCCATACGTTGTATTCAATGCATTTTGTGATAAGATTGTGTATATACATACTCAGGGTGATTTGGAACTGTATAAATATTGCATGTAGAGTGCTCAGTGCCATGGAATACACCTGTGCAAGCTGAATTCAGGAACTTATCTGGTGGTATTTGCAGTGGAACAGCCATTTACTTGGTTTAGTCGTGCAAACTCTTATGTTCCACTCTGTAGAGAACGTAATGTTACTGACAGTAACTTCCGGATCTTAGATAGCAGACATAATATTGGTTGCAGACTACTCTAAATTATATGCTGAGTATAATAATAAGACGTACATCATGTTAGGACTTACTAGATTTCAGCAAAATTGAACTGTACACTCCATTGAGTTGAAGGCAATACGTTGTATTGAATGCATTTTGTGTTAAGATTGTGTATATACATACTCAGGGTGATTTGGAACTGTATAGATATTGCATGTATAGTGCTCAGTGCCATGGAATACACCAATGCAAGTTGAATTCAGGAACCTTGCTGGTACCATTTTGAATGCAACTGCCATTGACTTGCTTTAGTACTGCAAACTCTGTTGTTCCACTATGTAGAGAATGTGTTGTTACTGAAAGTAAATTCTGGAGCTTAGGTAGAACACTCATAAAATTGTTTGCAGACTATTCTAAATCATATGGAGAGTATGATAATATTTAGATAATGATAGCACATACTAGTTTTCAGCAAAATTGTACTTGGCACTCCATTGTGTTGAAAGCTTTACTTTCTTTTCAATGCATTTCGTGGTCAGGTTGTGTACATAACTACTCAGTGTGATTTGGAACTGTGTAGATATTGCATGTAGAGTGCTCAGTACCAAGGAATACTCCAATGCCAGCTGAATTCAGGAACTTACCTGGTAGTATTTCAAGTGGAACAGCCATTTACTTGGTTTAGTAGTGCAAACTCTAATGATCCACTCTGTAGAGAACGTGATGTTACTGACAGTAACTTCCGGAGCTTAGATAGCAGACTCATAATATTGGTTGCAGACTACTCTAAATCATATGCTGTATAATAATAAGGTTTACCTAATGTTAGCACATTCTACTTTTCAGCAAAATTGAACTTGACACTCCATTGTATTGAATGCTTTACTTTCTTTTCAATGCATTTCGTGGTAAGGATGTGTACATAACTACTCAGTGTGATTTGGAACTGTGTAGATATTGCATGTACAGTGCTCAGTGCCATGGAATACACCAATGCAAGCTGAATTCAGGAACCTAGCTGGTACCATTTTGAATGCAACTGCCATTGACTTGCTTTAGTACTGCAAACTCTGTTGTTCCACTATGTAGAGAATGTGTTGTTACTGAAAGTAAATTCTGGAGATTAGGTAGAACACTCATACAATTGGTTGCAGACTATTCTAAATCATATGGTGAGTATAATAATAAGATTTAGATAATGAATGCACATACTAGTTTTCAGCAAAATTGTACTTGGCACTCCATTGTGTTGAATGCTTTACTTTCTATTCAGTGCATTTCGTGGTAAGGATGTGTACATAACTATTCAGAGTGAATCGGAACTGTGTAGATATTGCATGTAGAGTACTCAGTGCCATGGAATACTCCAATACAAGCTGAATTCAAGAACTTACCTGGTAATATTTGGAGGGAAAAGACATTGACTTGGTTTAGTAGTGTAAACTCTAATGTTCAACTGTGTAGAGAACATGATGTAACTGATAATAACATCAGGTTCATAGATAGCACACTCATAAAATTGGTTGCAGACTACTCTAAATCATATGCTGTATAATAATAAGGTTTACCTAATGTTAGCACATTCTACTTTTCAGCAAAATTGAACTTGACACTCCATTGTATTGAATGCTTTACTGTCTATTCAATGCATTTCGTGGTAAGGATGTGTACATAACTATTCAGAGTGAATTGGAACTGTGTAGATATTGCATGTAGAGTGCTCAGTGCCATGGAATATTCCAAGGCAAGCTGAATGCAGGAGCTTACCTGGTTCTATTTGGACGGAAAAGCCATTGACTTGGTATAGTAGTGCAATCTCTAATATTCAACTGTGTGGAGAACATGATGTTACTGAAAATAACTTCAGGGTCATAGATAGCGCACTCATAAAATTGGTTGCAGACTACTCTAAGTCATATTGTGAGTATAATAATGCTTACATCATGTTAGGACTTACTAGATTTCAGCAAAATTGAACTGTACACTCCATTGAGTTGAAGGCAATACGTTGTATTCAATGCATTTTGTGTTAAGATTTTGTATATACATACTCAGGGTGATTTGGAACAGTATACATATTGCATGTATAGTGCTCAGTGCCATGGAATACACCAATGCAAGCTGAATTCAGGAACCTAGCTGGTACCATTTTCAATGCAACTGCCATTGACATGCTTTACTACTGCAAACTCTATTGTTCCAATATGTAGAGAATGTGTTGTTACTGAAAGTAAATTCTGGAGCTTAGGTAGAACACTCATAAAATTGTTTGCAGACTATTCTAAATCATATGGTGAGTATAATAATAAGATTTAGATAATGATAGCACATACTAGTTTTCAGTAAAATTGTACTTGGCACTCCATTGTGTTGAATGCCTTACTTTCTATTCAATGCATTTCGTGGTAAGGTTCTGTACATAACTACTCAGTGTGATTTGGAACTGTGTAGATATTGCATGTAGAGTGCTCAGTACCAAGGAATACTCCAATGCAAGCTGAATTCAGGAACTTACCTGGTAGTATTTTGAGTGGAACAACCATTTACTTGGTTTAGTAGTGCAAACTCTAATGTTCCACTCTGTAGAGAACATGATGTTACTGACAGTAACTTCCGGAGCTTAGATAGCAGACTCATAATATTGGTTGCAGACTACTCTAAATCATACTGTGAGTATAATAATAAGGCTTACATCATGTTAGGACTTACTAGTTTTCAGCAAAATTGAACTGTACACTCCATTGAGTTGAAGGCAATACGTTGTATTGAATGCATTTTGTGTTAAGATTGTGTATATACATACTCAGGGTGATTTGGAACTGTATAGATATTGCATGTATAGTGCTCAGTGCCATGGAATACACCAGTGCAAGTTGAATTCAGGAACCTAGCTGGTACCATTTTGAATGCAACTGCCATTGACTTGCTTTAGTACTGCAAACTCTGTTGTTCCACTATGTAGAGAATGTGTTGTTACTGAAAGTAAATTCTGGAGCTTAAGTAGAACACTCATAAAATTGTTTGCAGACTATTCTAAATCATACGGAGAGTATAATAATAAGATTTAGATAATGATAGCACATACTAGTTTTCAGCAAAATTGTACTTGGCACTCCATTGTGTTGAAAGCTTTACTTTCTTTTCAATGCATTTCGTGGTAAGGTTGTGTACATAACTACTCAGTGTGATTTGGAACTGTGTAGATATTGCATGTAGAGTGCTCAGTGCCAAGGAATACTCCAATGCCAGCTGAATTCAGGAACTTACCTGGTAGTATTTGGAGTGGAACAGCCATTTACTTGGTTTAGTAGTGCAAACTCTAATGTTCCACTCTGTAGAGAACGTGATGTTACTGACAGTAACTTCCGGAGCTTAGATAGCAGACTCATAATATTGGTTGCAGACTACTCTAAATCATACTGTGAGTATAATAATAAGGCTTACATCATGTTAGGACTTACTAGTTTTCAGCAAAATTGAACTGTACACTCCATTGAGTTGAAGGCAATACGTTGTATTGAATGCATTTTGTGTTAAGATTGTGTATATACATACTCAGGGTGATTTGGAACTGTATAGATATTGCATGTATAGTGCTCAGTGCCATGGAATACACCAGTGCAAGTTGAATTCAGGAACCTAGCTGGTACCATTTTGAATGCAACTGCCATTGACTTGCTTTAGTACTGCAAACTCTGTTGTTCCACAATGTAGAGAATGTGTTGTTACTGAAAGTAAATTCTGGAGCTTAAGTAGAACACTCATAAAATTGTTTGCAGACTATTCTAAATCATATGGAGAGTATAATAATAAGATTTAGATAATGATAGCACATACTAGTTTTCAGCAAAATTGTAGTTGGCACTCCATTGTGTTGAAAGCTTTACTTTCTTTTCAATGCATTTCGTGGTAAGGTTGTGTACATAACTACTCAGTGTGATTTGGAACTGTGTAGATATTGCATGTAGAGTGCTCAGTGCCAAGGAATACTCCAATGCCAGCTGAATTCAGGAACTTACCTGGTAGTATTTGGAGTGGAACAGCCATTTACATGGTTTAGTAGTGCAAACTCTAATGATCCACTCTGTAGAGAACGTGATGTTACTGACAGTAACTTCCGGAGCTTAGACAGCAGACATAATATTGGTTGCAGACTACTCTAAATTATATGCTGAGTATAATAATAAGGCTTACCTAATGTTAGCACATACTACTTTTCAGCAAAATTGAACTTGACACTCCATTGTATTGAATGCTTTACTGTCTATTCAGTGCATTTTGCGGTAAGGATGTGAACATAACTATTCAGAGTGAATTGGAACTGTGTAGATATTGCATGTAGAGTGCTCAGTGCAATGTAATACACCTATGCAAGCTGAATTCAGGAACCTACCTGGTACCATTTGGAATGGAACAGCCATTGACTTGCGTTAGTATTGCAAACTCTAAAGTTCCACTATGTAGAAAATCTGTTGTTACTGAAAGTAAATTCTGGAGCTTTGGTAGCACACTCATACAATTGGTTGCAGACTTTTCAAAATCATATTGTGAGTATAATAATAAGGCTTACATCATTTTAGGACTTACTAGTTTTCAGCAAAATTGAACTGTACACTGCATTGAGTTGAAGGCCATACGTTGTATTCAATGCATTTTGTGATAAGATTGTGTATATACATACTCAGGGTGATTTGGAACTGTATAGATATTGCATGTAGAGTGCTCAGTGCCATGGAATACATCTGTGCAAGCTGAATTCAGGAACTTATCTGGTGGTATTTGCAGTGGAACAGCCATTTACATGGTTTAGTAGTGCAAACTCTAATGATCCACTCTGTAGAGAACGTGATGTTACTGACAGTAACTTCCGGAGCTTAGATGGCAGACTCATAATATTGGTTGCAGACTACTCTAAATCATATGCTGTATAATAATAAGGTTTACCTAATGTTAGCACATTCTACTTTTCAGCAAAATTGAACTTGACACTCCATTGTATTGAATGCTTTACTGTCTATTCAATGCATTTCGTGGTAAGGATGTGTACATAACTATTCAGAGTGAATTGGAACTGTGTATATATTGCATGTAGAGTGCTCAGTGCCATGGAATACTCCAAGGCAAGCTGAATGCAGGAACTTACCTGGTTCTATTTGGAGGGAAAAGCCATTGACTTGGTATAGTAGTGCAATCTCTAATATTCAACTGTGTGGAGAACATGATGTTACTGAAAATAACTTCAGGGTCATAGATAGCGCACTCATAAAATTGGTTGCAGACTACTCTAAGTCATATTGTGAGTATAATAATAAGGCTTACATCATGTTAGGACTTACTAGTTTTCAGTAAAATTGAACTGTACACTCCATTGAGTTGAAGGCAATACGTTGTATTCAATACATTTTGTGTTAAGATTGTGTATATACATACTCAGGGTGATTTGGAACTGTATAGATATTGCATGTATAGTGCTCAGTGCCATGGAATACACCAATGCAAGCTGAATTCAGGAACCTAGCTGGTACCATTTTGAATGCAACTGCCATTGACTTGATTTCGTACTGCAAACTCTATTGTTCCACTATGTAGAGAATGTGTTGTTACTGAAAGTAAATTCTGGAGCTTAGGTAGAACACTCATACAATTGGTTGCAGACTATTCTAAATCATATGGTGAGTATAATAATAAGATTTAGATAATGAATGCACATACTAGTTTTCAGCAAAATTGTACTTGGCACTCCATTGTGTTGAATGCTTTACTTTCTATTCAGTGCATTTCGTGGTAAGGATGTGTACATAACTATTCAGAGTGAATTGGAACTGTGTAGATATTGCATGTAGAGTACTCAGTGCCATGGAATACTCCAATACAAGCTGAATTTAAGACCTTACCTGGTAATATTTGGAGGGAAAAGACATTGACTTGGTTTAGTAGTGCAAACTCTAATGTTCAACTGTGTAGAAAACATGATGTAACTGATAATAACATCATGTTCATAGATAGCACACTCATAAAGTTGGTTGCAGACTACTCTAAATCATAATGTGAGTATAATAATAAGGCTTACATCATTTTAGGACTTACTAGTTTTCAGCAAAATTGAACTGTACACTGCATTGTGTTGAAGGCCATACGTTGTATTCAATGCATTTTGTGATACGATTGTGTATATACATACTCAGGGTGATTTGGAACTGTATAGATATTGCATGTAGAGTGCTCAGTGCCATGGAATACATCTGTGCAAGCTGAATTCAGGAACTTATCTGGTGGTATTTGCAGTGGAACAGCCATTTACTTGGTTTAGTAGTGCAAACTCTAATGATCCACTCTGTAGAGAACGTGATGTTACTGACAGTAACTTCCGGAGCTTAGATGGCAGACTCATAATATTGGTTGCAGACTACTCTAAATCATATGCTGTATAATAATAAGGTTTACCTAATGTTAGCACATTCTACTTTTCAGCAAAATTGAACTTGACACTCCATTGTATTGAATGCTTTACTGTCTATTCAATGCATTTCGTGGTAAGGATGTGTACATAACTATTCAGAGTGAATTGGAACTGTGTATATATTGCATGTAGAGTGCTCAGTGCCATGGAATACTCCAAGGCAAGCTGAATGCAGGAACTTACCTGGTTCTATTTGGAGGGAAAAGCCATTGACTTGGTATAGTAGTGCAATCTCTAATATTCAACTGTGTGGAGAACATGATGTTACTGAAAATAACTTCAGGGTCATAGATAGCGCACTCATAAAATTGGTTGCAGACTACTCTAAGTCATATTGTGAGTATAATAATAAGGCTTACATCATGTTAGGACTTACTAGTTTTCAGTAAAATTGAACTGTACACTCCATTGAGTTGAAGGCAATACGTTGTATTCAATACATTTTGTGTTAAGATTGTGTATATACATACTCAGGGTGATTTGGAACTGTATAGATATTGCATGTATAGTGCTCAGTGCCATGGAATACACCAATGCAAGCTGAATTCAGGAACCTAGCTGGTACCATTTTGAATGCAACTGCCATTGACTTGATTTCGTACTGCAAACTCTATTGTTCCACTATGTAGAGAATGTGTTGTTACTGAAAGTAAATTCTGGAGCTTAGGTAGAACACTCATACAATTGGTTGCAGACTATTCTAAATCATATGGTGAGTATAATAATAAGATTTAGATAATGAATGCACATACTAGTTTTCAGCAAAATTGTACTTGGCACTCCATTGTGTTGAATGCTTTACTTTCTATTCAGTGCATTTCGTGGTAAGGATGTGTACATAACTATTCAGAGTGAATTGGAACTGTGTAGATATTGCATGTAGAGTACTCAGTGCCATGGAATACTCCAATACAAGCTGAATTTAAGACCTTACCTGGTAATATTTGGAGGGAAAAGACATTGACTTGGTTTAGTAGTGCAAACTCTAATGTTCAACTGTGTAGAAAACATGATGTAACTGATAATAACATCATGTTCATAGATAGCACACTCATAAAGTTGGTTGCAGACTACTCTAAATCATAATGTGAGTATAATAATAAGGCTTACATCATTTTAGGACTTACTAGTTTTCAGCAAAATTGAACTGTACACTGCATTGAGTTGAAGGCCATACGTTGTATTCAATGCATTTTGTGATACGATTGTGTATATACATACTCAGGGTGATTTGGAACTGTATAGATATTGCATGTAGAGTGCTCAGTGCCATGGAATACATCTGTGCAAGCTGAATTCAGGAACTTATCTGGTGGTATTTGCAGTGGAACAGCCATTTACTTGGTTTAGTAGTGCAAACTCTAATGATCCACTCTGTAGAGAACGTGATGTTACTGACAGTAACTTCCGGAGCTTAGATGGCAGACTCATAATATTGGTTGCAGACTACTCTAAATCATATGCTGTATAATAATAAGGTTTACCTAATGTTAGCACATTCTACTTTTCAGCAAAATTGAACTTGACACTCCATTGTATTGAATGCTTTACTGTCTATTCAATGCATTTCGTGGTAAGGATGTGTACATAACTATTCAGAGTGAATTGGAACTGTGTATATATTGCATGTAGAGTGCTCAGTGCCATGGAATACTCCAAGGCAAGCTGAATGCAGGAACTTACCTGGTTCTATTTGGAGGGAAAAGCCATTGACTTGGTATAGTAGTGCAATCTCTAATATTCAACTGTGTGGAGAACATGATGTTACTGAAAATAACTTCAGGGTCATAGATAGCGCACTCATAAAATTGGTTGCAGACTACTCTAAGTCATATTGTGAGTATAATAATAAGGCTTACATCATGTTAGGACTTACTAGTTTTCAGTAAAATTGAACTGTACACTCCATTGAGTTGAAGGCAATACGTTGTATTCAATGCATTTTGTGTTAAGATTGTGTATATACATACTCAGGGTGATTTGGAACTGTATAGATATTGCATGTATAGTGCTCAGTGCCATGGAATACACCAATGCAAGCTGAATTCAGGAACCTAGCTGGTACCATTTTGAATGCAACTGCCATTGACTTGATTTCGTACTGCAAACTCTATTGTTCCACTATGTAGAGAATGTGTTGTTACTGAAAGTAAATTCTGGAGCTTAGGTAGAACACTCATACAATTGGTTGCAGACTATTCTAAATCATATGGTGAGTATAATAATAAGATTTAGATAATGAATGCACATACTAGTTTTCAGCAAAATTGTACTTGGCACTCCATTGTGTTGAATGCTTTACTTTCTATTCAGTGCATTTCGTGGTAAGGATGTGTACATAACTATTCAGAGTGAATTGGAACTGTGTAGATATTGCATGTAGAGTACTCAGTGCCATGGAATACTCCAATACAAGCTGAATTTAAGACCTTACCTGGTAATATTTGGAGGGAAAAGACATTGACTTGGTTTAGTAGTGCAAACTCTAATGTTCAACTGTGTAGAAAACATGATGTAACTGATAATAACATCATGTTCATAGATAGCACACTCATAAAGTTGGTTGCAGACTACTCTAAATCATATTGTGAGTATAATAATAAGGCTTACATCATTTTAGGACTTACTAGTTTTCAGCAAAATTGAACTGTACACTGCATTGAGTTGAAGGCCATACGTTGTATTCAATGCATTTTGTGATACGATTGTGTATATACATACTCAGGGTGATTTGGAACTGTATAGATATTGCATGTAGAGTGCTCAGTGCCATGGACTACACCTGTGCAAGCTGAATTCAGGAACTTATCTGGTGGTATTTGCAGAGGAACAGCCATTTACTTGATTTAGTCGTGCAAACTCTAATGTTCCAGTCTGTAGAGAACGTGATGTTACTGACAGTAACTTCCGGATCTTAGATAGCAGACATAATATTGGTTGCAGACTACTCTAAATTATATGCTGAGTATAATAATAAGGCTTACCTAATGTTAGCACATACTACTTTTCATCAAAATTGAACTTGACACTCCATTGTATTGAATGATTTACTGTCTATTCAGTGCATTTTGTGGTAAGGATGTGAACATAACTATTCAGAGTGAATTGGAACTGTGTAGATATTGCATGTAGAGTGCTCAGTGCCATGGAATACTCCAATACAAGCTGAATTCAAGAACTTACCTGGTAATATTTGAAGGGAAAAGACATTTACTTCGTTTAGTAGTGCAAACTCTAATGTTCAACTGTGTAGAGAACATGATGTAACTGATAATAACATCAGGTTCATAGATAGCACACTCATAAAATTGTTTGCAGACTACTCTAAATCATATTGTGAGTATAATAATAAGGCTTACATCATTTTAGGACTTACTAGTTTTCAGCAAAATTGAACTGTACTCTGCATTGAGTTGAAGGCTATACGTTGTATTCAATCATTTTGTGATAAGATTGTGTATATACATACTCAGTGTGATTTGGAACTGTATAGATATTGCATGTAGAGTGCTCAGTGCCATGGAATACATCTGTGCAAGCTGAATTCAGGAACTTATCTGGTGGTATTTGCAGTGGAACAGCCATTTACTTGGTTTAGTCGTGCAAACTCTAATGTTCCACTCTGTAGAGAACGTGATGTTACTGACAGTAACTTCCGGATCTTAGATAGCAGACATAATATTGTTTGCAGACTACTCTAAATTATATGCTGAGTATAATAATAAGGCTTACCTAATGTTAGCACATACTACTTTTCAGCAAAATTGAACTTGACACTCCATTGTATTGAATGATTTACTGTCTATTCAGTGCATTTTGTGGTAAGGATGTGAACATAACTATTCAGAGTGAATTGGAACTGTGTAGATATTGCATGTAGAGTGCTCAGTGCCATGGAATACTCCAATACAAGCTGAATTCAAGAACTTACCTGGTAATATTTGAAGGGAAAAGACATTTACTTCGTTTAGTAGTGCAAACTCTAATGTTCAACTGTGTAGAGAACATGATGTAACTGATAATAACATCAGGTTCATAGATAGCACACTCATAAAATTGGTTGCAGACTACTCTAAATCATATCGTGAGTATAATAATAAGGCTTACATCATTTTAGGACTTAATAGTTTTCAGCAAAATTGAACTGTACTCTGCATTGAGTTGAAGGCTATACGTTGTATTCAATCATTTTGTGATAAGATTGTGTATATACATACTCAGTGTGATTTGGAACTGTATAGATATTGCATGTATAGTGCTCAGTGCCATGGAATACACCAGTGCAAGCTGAATTCAGGAACTTATCTGGTGGTATTTGCAGTGGAACAGCCATTTACTTGGTTTAGTCGTGCAAACTCTAATGTTCCACTCTGTAGAGAACGTGATGTTACTGACAGTAACTTCCGGATCGTAGATAGCAGACATAATATTGTTTGCAGACTATTCTAAATCATATGGAGAGTATAATAATAAGATTTAGATAATGATAGCACATACTAGTTTTCAGCAAAATTGTACTTGGCACTCCATTGTGTTGAAAGCTTTACTTTCTATTCAATGCATTTCGTGGTCAGGTTGTGTACATAACTACTCAGTGTGATTTGGAACTGTGTAGATATTGCATGTAGAGTGCTCAGTACCAAGGAATACTCCAATGCCAGCTGAATTCAGGAACTTACCTGGTAGTATTTCAAGTGGAACAGCCATTTACTTGGTTTAGTAGTGCAAACTCTAATGATCCACTCTGTTGAGAACGTGATGTTACTGACAGTAACTTCCGGAGCTTAGATAGCAGACTCATAATATTGGTTGCAGACTACTCTAAATCATATGCTGTATAATAATAAGGTTTACCTAATGTTAGCACATTCTACTTTTCAGCAAAATTGAACTTGACACTCCATTGTATTGAATGCTTTACTGTCTATTCAATGCATTTCGTGGTAAGGATGTGTACATAACTATTCAGAGTGAATTGGAACTGTGTAGATATTGCATGTAGAGTGCTCAGTGCCATGGAATACTCCAAGGCAAGCTGAATGCAGGAGCTTACCTGGTTCTATTTGGAGGGAAAAGCCATTGACTTGGTATAGTAGTGCAATCTCTAATATTCAACTGTGTGGAAAACATGATGTTACTGAAAATAACTTCAGGGTCATAGATAGCGCACTCATAAAATTGGTTGCAGACTACTCTAAGTCATATTGTGAGTATAATAATGCTTACATCATGTTAGGACTTACTAGATTTCAGCAAAATTGAACTGTACACTCCATTGAGTTGAAGGCAATACGTTGTATTCAATGCATTTTGTGTTAAGATTTTGTATATACATACTCAGGGTGATTTGGAACTGTATAGATATTGCATGTATAGTGCTCAGTGCCATGGAATACACGAATGCAAGCTGAATTCAGGAACCTAGCTGGTACCATTTTCAATGCAACTGCCATTGACATGCTTTACTACTGCAAACTCTATTGTTCCAATATGTAGAGAATGGGTTGTTACTGAAAGTAAATTCTGGAGCTTAGGTAGAACACTCATAAAATTGTTTGCAGACTATTCTAAATCATATGGTGAGTATAATAATAAGAGTTAGATAATGATAGCACATACTAGTTTTCAGTAAAATTGTACTTGGCACTCCATTGTGTTGAATGCTTTACTTTCTATTCAATGCATTTCGTGGTAAGGTTGTGTACATAACTACTCAGTGTGATTTGGAACTGTGTAGATATTGCATGTAGAGTGCTCAGTACCAAGGAATACTCCAATGCAAGCTGAATTCAGGAACTTACCTTGTAGTATTTTGAGTGGAACAACCATTTACTTGGTTTAGTAGTGCAAACTCTAATGTTCCACTCTGTAGAGAACGTGATGTTACTGACAGTAACTTCCGGAGCTTAGATAGCAGTCTCATAATATTGGTTGCAGACTACTCTAAATCATACTGTGAGTATAATAATAAGGCTTACATCATGTTAGGACTTACTAGTTTTCAACAAAATTGAACTGTACACTCCATTGAGTTGAAGGCAATACATTGTATTGAATGCATTTTGTGTTAAGATTGTGTATATACATACTCAGGGTGATTTGGAACTGTATAGATATTGCATGTATAGTGCTCAGTGCCACGGAATACACCAGTGCAAGTTGAATTCAGGAACCTAGCTGGTACCATTTTGAATGCAACTGCCATTGAATTGCTTTAGTACTGCAAACTCTGTTGTTCCACTATGTAGAGAATGTGTTGTTACTGAAAGTAAATTCTGGAGCTTAGGTAGAACACTCATAAAATTGTTTGCAGACTATTCTAAATCATATGGAGAGTATAATAATAAGATTTAGATAATGATAGTACATACTAGTTTTCAGCAAAATTGTACTTGGCACTCCATTGTGTTGAAAGCTTTACTTTCTTTTCAATGCATTTCGTGGTAAGGTTGTGTACATAACTACTCAGTGTGATTTGGAACTGTGTAGATATTGCATGTAGCGTGCTCAGTGCCAAGGAATACTCCAATGCCAGCTGAATTCAGGAACTTACCTGGTAGTATTTGGAGTGGAACAGCCATTTACATGGTTTAGTAGTGCAAACTCTAATGATCCACTCTGTGGAGAACGTGATGTTACTGACAGTAACTTCCGGAGCTT
Organism: Hypanus sabinus; assembly: GCF_030144855.1. Lineage (NCBI taxonomy): Eukaryota > Metazoa > Chordata > Chondrichthyes > Myliobatiformes > Dasyatidae > Hypanus > Hypanus sabinus. The sequence continues at coordinate 71,886,621 of NC_082714.1, read as the reverse complement.
AGATAGCAGACTCATAATATTGGTTGCAGACTACTCTAAATCATATGCTGTATAATAATAAGGTTTACCTAATGTTAGCACATTCTACTTTTCAGCAAAATTGAACTTGACACTCCATTGTATTGAATGCTTTACTGTCTATTCAATGCATTTCGTGATAAGGATGTGTACATAACTATTCAGAGTGAATTGGAACTGTGTAGATATTGCATGTAGAGTGCTCAGTGCCATGGAATACTCCAAGGCAAGCTGAATGCAGGAACTTACCTGGTTCTATTTGGAGGGAAAAGCCATTGACTTGGTATAGTAGTGCAATCTCTAATATTCAACTGTGTGGAGAACATGATTTTACTGAAAATAATTTCAGGGTCATAGATAGCGCACTCATGAAATTGGTTGCAGACTACTCTAAGTCATATTGTGAGTATAATAATAAGGCTTACATCATGTTAGGACTTACTAGTTTTCAGCAAAATTGAACTGTACACTCCATTGAGTTGAAGGCAATACGTTGTATTCAATGCATTTTGTGATACGATTGTGTATATACATACTGAGGGTGATTTGGAACTGTATAGATATTGCATGTAGAATGCTCAGTGCCATGGAATCTACCTGTGCAAGCTGAATTCAGGAACTTATCTGGTGGTATTTGCAGTGGAACAGCCATTTACTTCGTTTAGTCGTGCAAACTCTAATGTTCCACTCTGTAGAGAACGTGATGTTACTGACAGTATCTTCCGGATCTTAGATAGCAGACATAATATTGGTTGCAGACTACTCTAAATTATATGCTGAGTATAATAATAAGGCTTACATCATGTTAGGACTTACTAGTTTTCAGCAAAATTGAACTGAACACTCCATTGAGTTGAAGGCAATACGTTGTATTCAATGCATTTTGTGATACGATTGTGTATATACATACTGAGGGTGATTTGGAACTGTATAGATATTGCATGTAGAATGCTCAGTGCCATGGAATCTACCTGTGCAAGCTGAATTCAGGAACTTATCTGGTGGTATTTGCAGTGGAACAGCCATTTACTTCGTTTAGTCGTGCAAACTCTAATGTTCCACTCTGTAGAGAACGTGATGTTACTGACAGTATCTTCCGGATCTTAGATAGCAGACATAATATTGGTTGCAGACTACTCTAAATTATATGCTGAGTATAATAATAAGGCTTACATCATGTTAGGACTTACTAGTTTTCAGCAAAATTGAACTGAACACTCCATTGAGTTGAAGGCAATACGTTGTATTGAATGCATTTTGTGTTAAGATTGTGTATATACATACTCAGGGTGATTTGGAACTGTATAGATATTGCATGTAGAGTGCTCAGTGCCATGGAATACACCAATGCAAGCTGAATTCAGGAACCTAGCTGGTACCATTTTGAATGCAACTGCCATTGACTTGCTTTAGTACTGCAAACTCTGTTGTTCCACTATGTAGAGAATGTGTTGTTACTGAAAGTAAATTCTGGAGCTTAGGTAGAACACTCATAAAATTGTTTGCAGACTATTCTAAATCATATGGAGAGTATAATAATAAGTTTTAGATAATGATAGCACATACTAGTTTTCAGCAAAATTGTAGTTGGCACTCCATTGTGTTGAAAGCTTTACTTTCTTTTCAATGCATTTTGTGGTAAGGTTGTGTACATAACTACTCAGTGTGATTTGGAACTGTGTAGATATTGCATGTAGCGTGCTCAGTGCCAAGGAATACTCCAATGCCAGCTGAATTCAGGAACTTACCTGGTAGTATTTGGAGTGGATCAGCCATTTACATGGTTTAGTAGTGCAAACTCTAATGATCCACTCTGTAGATAACGTGATGTTACTGACAGTAACTTCCGGAGCTTAGATGGCAGACTCATAATATTGGTTGCAGACTACTCTAAGTCATATTGTGAGTATAATAATAAGGCTTACATCATGTTAGGACTTACTAGTTTTCAGCAAAATTGAACTGTACACTCCATTGAGTTGAAGGCAATACGTTGTATTGAATGCATTTTCTGTTAAGATTGTGTATATACATACTCAGGGTGATTTGGAACTGTATAGATATTGCATGTATAGTGCTCAGTGCCATGGAATACACCAATGCAAGCTGAATTCAGGAACCTAGCTGGTACCATTTTGAATGCAACTGCCATTGACTTGATTTCGTACTGCAAACTCTATTGTTCCACTATGTAGAGAATGTGTTGTTACTGAAAGTAAATTCTGGAGATTAGGTAGAACACTCATACAATTGGTTGCAGACTATTCTAAATCATATGGTGAGTATAATAATAAGATTTGGATAATGAATGCTTTCAGCAAAATTGTACTTGGCACTCCATTGTGTTGAATGCTTTACTTTCTATTCAGTGCATTTCGTGGTAAGGATGTGTACATAACTATTCAGAGTGAATTGGAACTGTGTAGATATTGCATGTAGAGTACTCAGTGCCATGGAATACTCCAATACAAGCTGAATTCAAGACCTTACCTGGTAATATTTGGAGGGAAAAGACATTGACTTGGTTTAGTAGTGCAAACTCTAATGTTCAACTGTGTAGAGAACATGATGTAACTGATAATAACATCAGGTTCATAGATAGCACACTCATAAAGTTGGTTGCAGACTACTCTAAATCATATTGTGAGTATAATAATAAGGCTTACATCATTTTAGGACTTACTAGTTTTCAGCAAAATTGAACTGTACACTGCATTGAGTTGAAGGCCATACGTTGTATTCAATGCATTTTGTGATACGATTGTGTATATACATACTCAGGGTGATTTGGAACTGTATAGATATTGCATGTAGAGTGCTCAGTGCCATGGAATACACCTGTGCAAGCTGAATTCAGGAACCTATCTGGTGGTATTTGCAGAGGAACAGCCATTTACTTGGTTTAGTCGTGCAAACTCTAATGTTCCACTCTGTAGAGAACGTGATGTTACTGACAGTAACTTCCGGATCTTAGATAGCAGACATAATATTGGTTGCAGACTACTCTGAATTATATGCTGAGTATAATAATAAGGCTTACCTAATGTTAGCACATACTACTTTTCAGCAAAATTGAACTTGACACTCCATTGTATTGAATGCTTTACTGTCTATTCAGTGCATTTTGTGGTAAGGATGTGAACATAACTATTCAGAGTGAATTGGAAATGTGTAGATATTGCATGTAGAGTGCTCAGTGCAATGTAATACACCTATGCAAGCTGAATTCAGGAACCTACCTGGTACCATTTGGAATGGAACAGCCATTGACTTGCGTTAGTATTGCAAACTCTAAAGTTCCAGTATGTAGAGAATCTGTTGTTACTGAAAGTAAATTCTGGAGCTTAGGTAGCACACTCATACATTTGGTTGCAGACTTTTTCAAAATCATATTGTGAGTATAATAATAAGGCTTACATCATTTTAGGACTTACTAGTTTTCAGCAAAATTGAACTGTACACTCCATTGAGTTCAAAGGATTGATTTCTATTCAATGCATTCTGTGGTAAGGTTGTGTACATAACTACTCTGGGTGGTTTGGAACTGTATAGATTTTGCATGTAGAGTGCTCACTGCAATGGAATACTCCAAAGCAAGCTGAATTCAGTAACCTGCCTGTTACCATTTACAATGGAAAAGCCATTGACTTGGTTTACTTCTGCAAAGGCTAAAGTTCCACTGTGTAGAGAAGGTAATGTTACTGAAAGTAACTTCTGGAGCATAGGTAGCACACACATAAAATTGGTTGCAGACAACTCTAAATCATATGCTTAGTGTGCTTACATTGTTTACATCATGTTAGCACATAGTATTTAGCAGCTAAATTGAACTGTACACTCCATTGAGTTGAATGCATTACTTTCTATTCAATGCATTCTGTGGTAAGGGTGTGTAGATAACTACATTGTGTGGTTTGGAACTGTATAGATTTTGCATGTTGTGTGCTCAGTGCCATGGAATACTCCAATGCAAGCTGAATTCAGTAAACTACCTGTTACCATTTAGAGTGGAACAGCCATTGACTTGGTTTACTTCTGCAAAGGCTAAATTTCCACTGTGTAGACAAGGTACTGTTACTGAAAGTAACTTCTGGAGCATAGGTAGCACACTCATAAAATTGGTTGCAGACAACTCTAAATCAAATGCCTACTGTGCTTACATTGTTTACATCATGTTAGCACATAGTAGTCATCAGCTAAATTGAACTGTAAACTCCATTGAGTTGAATGCGTTACTTCCTATTCAATGCATTCTGTCGTAAGGTTATGCACATAACTACTTTGGGTTGTTTAGAACTGTATAGATTTTGCATGTTGAGTGCTCAGTGCCATGGAATACTCCAATGCAAGCTGAATTCAGTAATCTGCCTGTTACCATTTACAGTGGAACAGCCATTGACTTCGTTTACTTCTGCAAAGGCTAAAGTTCCACTGTGTAGAGAAGGTAATGTTACTGAAAGTAACTTCTGGAGCATAGGTAGCACCCTCATAAAATTGGTTGCAGACAACTCTAAATCATATGCCTACTGTGCTTACATTGTTTACATCATGTTAGCACATAGTAGTTATCAGCAAAATATAACTGTACACTCCATTGAGTTCAAAGCATTGATTTCTATTCAATGCATTCTGTGGTAAGGTTGTGTACATAACTACATTGGGTGGTTTGGAACTGTGTAGATTTTGCATGTAGAGTGCTCACTGCAATGGAATACTCCAATGCAAGCTGAATTCAGTAATCTGCATGTTACCATTTACAGTGGAACAGCCATTGACTTCGTTTACTTCTGCAAAGGCTAAAGTTCCACTGTGTAGAGAAGGTAATGTTACTGAAAGTAACTTCTGGAGCATAGGTAGCACACTCATAAAATTGGTTGCAGACAACTCTAAATCATATGCTTAGTGTGCTAACAGTTTACTTCATGTTAGCACATAGTAGTTATCAGCTAGATTGAACTGTACACTCCATTGAGTTGAAAGCATTACTTTCTATTCAATGCATTCTGTGGTAAGGTTGTGTACATAACTACATTGGGTGGTTTGGAACTGTGTAGATTTTGCATGTAGAGAGCTCACTGCAATGGAATACTCCAATGCAAGCTGAATTCAGTAACTTACATGGTACCATTTACAGTGAAACAGCCACTGAGGTGAAGTTCCAGTGTGTAGTGAAGGTAATGTTACTGAAAGTAACTTCTGGAGCATATGTAGCACACTCATAAAATTAGTTGCAGACAACTCTAAATCATATGCCTACTGTGCTTTCATTGTTTACATCATGTTAGCACATAGTAGTTATCAGCTAAATTGAACTGTACACTCCATTGAGTTGAATGCATTACTTTCTATTCAATGCATTCTGTGGTAAGGTTGTGTACATAACTACATTGGGTGGTTTGGAACTGTGTAGATTTTGCATCTTGAGTGCTCAGTGCAATGGAGTACTCCAATGCAAGCTGAATTCAGTAAACTACCTGTTACCATTTACAGTGGAACAGCCATTGACTTGGTTTACTTCTGCAAAGGCTAAAGTTCCACTGTGTAGACAAGGTACTGTTACTGAAAGTAACTTTTGGAGCATAGGTAGCACACTCATAAAATTGGTTGCAGACAACTCTAAATCATATGCCTACTGTGCTTACTTTGTTTACATCATGTTAGCACATAGTAGTCATCAGCTAAATTGAACTGTAAACTCCATTGAGTTGAATGCGTTACTTCCTATTCAATGCATTCTGTGGTAAGGTTGTGCACATAACTACTTTGGGTGGTATAGAACTGTATAGATTTTGCATGTTGAGTGTTCAGTGCCATGGAATACTCCAATGCAAGCTGAATTCAGTAAACTACCTGTTACCATTTAGAGTGGAACAGCCATTGACTTGGTTTACTTCTGCAAAGGCTAAAGTTCCACTGTGTAGAGAAGGTAATGTTACTGAAAGTAACTTCTGGAGCATAGGTAGCACACTCATAAAATTGGTTGCAGACAACTCTAAATCATATGCTTAGTGTGCTAACAATGTTTACATCATGTTAGCACATAGTAGTTATCAGCAAAATATAACTGTACACTCCATTGAGTTCAAAGCATTGATTTCTATTCAATGCATTCTGTGGTAAGGTTGTGTACATAACTACATTGGGTGGTTTGGAACTGTGTAGATTTTGCATGTAGAGTGCTCACTGCAATGGAATACTCCAATGCAAGCTGAATTCAGTAATCTGCATGTTACCATTTACAGTGGAACAGCCATTGACTTCGTTTACTTCTGCAAAGGCTAAAGTTCCACTGTGTAGATAAGGTAATGTTACTGAAAGTAACTTCTGGAGCATAGGTAGCACACTCATAAAATTGGTTGCAGACAACTCTAAATCATATGCCTACTGTGCTTACATTGTTTACATCATGTTAGCACATAGTAGTTATCAGCTAAATTGAACTGTACACTCCATTGAGTAAAATGCATTACTTTCTATTCAATGCATTCTGTGGTAAGGTTGTGTACATAACTACTCTGGGTGGTTTGGAACTGTATAGATTTTGCATGTAGAGTGCTCACTGCAATGGAATACTCCAAAGCAAGCTGAATTCAGTAACCTGCCTGTTACCATTTACAATGGAACAGCCATTGACTTGGTTTACTTCTGCAAAGGCTAAAGTTCCACTGTGTAGAGAAGGTAATGTTACTGAAAGTAACTTCTGGAGCATAGGTAGCACACACATAAAATTGGTTGCAGACAACTCTAAATCATATGCTTAGTGTGCTTACATTGTTTACATCATGTTAGCACATCGTGTTTAGCAGCTAAATTGAACTGTACACTCCATTGAGTTGAATGCATTACTTTCTATTCAATGCATTCTGTGGTAAGGTTGTGTAGATAACTACATTGTGTGGTTTGGAACTGTATAGATTTTGCATGTTGTGTGCTCAGTGCCATGGAATACTCCAATGCAAGCTGAATTCAGTAAACTACCTGTTACCATTTAGAGTGGAACAGCCATTGACTTCGTTTACTTCTGCAAAGGCTAAAGTTCCACTGTGTAGAGAAGGTAATGTTACTGAAAGTAACTTCTGGAGCATAGGTAGCACACTCATAAAATTGGTTGCAGACAACTCTAAATCATATGCCTACTGTGCTTACATTGTTTACATCATGTTAGCACATAGTAGTTATCAGCTAAATTGAACTGTACACTCCATTGAGTTGAATGCATTACTTTCTATTCAATGCATTCTGTGGTAAGGTTGTGTAGATAACTACATTGTGTGGTTTGGAACTGTATAGGTTTTGCATGTTGTGTGCTCAGTGCCATGGAATACTCCAATGCAAGCTGAATTCAGTAACTTACATGGTAGCATTTACAGTGAAACAGCCACTGAGGTGAAGTTCCAGTGTGTAGTGAAGGTAATGTTACTGAAAGTAACTTCTGGAGAATAGGTAGCACACTCATAAAATTGGTTGCAGACATCTCTAAATCATATGCCTACTGTGCTTACATTGTTTACATCATGTTAGCACATAGTAGTCATCAGCAAAATATAACTGTACACTCCATTGAGTTCAAAGCATTGATTTCTATTCAATGCATTCTGTGGTAAGGTTGTGTACATAACTACATTGGGTGGTTTGGAACTGTGTAGATTTTGCATGTAGAGTGCTCACTGCAATGGAATACTCCAATGCAAGCTGAATTCAGTAATCTGCATGTTACCATTTACAGTGGAACAGCCATTGACTTCGTTTACTTCTGCAAAGGCTAAAGTTCCACTGTGTAGATAAGGTAATGTTACTGAAAGTAACTTCTGGAGCATAGGTAGCACACTCATAAAATTGGTTGCAGACAACTCTAAATCATATGCCTACTGTGCTTACATTGTTTACATCATGTTAGCACATAGTAGTTATCAGCTAAATTGAACTGTACACTCCATTGAGTAAAATGCATTACTTTCTATTCAATGCATTCTGTGGTAAGGTTGTGTACATAACTACTCTGGGTGGTTTGGAACTGTATAGATTTTGCATGTAGAGTGCTCACTGCAATGGAATACTCCAAAGCAAGCTGAATTCAGTAACCTGCCTGTTACCATTTACAATGGAACAGCCATTGACTTGGTTTACTTCTGCAAAGGCTAAAGTTCCACTGTGTAGAGAAGGTAATGTTACTGAAAGTAACTTCTGGAGCATAGGTAGCACACACATAAAATTGGTTGCAGACAACTCTAAATCATATGCTTAGTGTGCTTACATTGTTTACATCATGTTAGCACATCGTGTTTAGCAGCTAAATTGAACTGTACACTCCATTGAGTTGAATGCATTACTTTCTATTCAATGCATTCTGTGGTAAGGTTGTGTAGATAACTACATTGTGTGGTTTGGAACTGTATAGATTTTGCATGTTGTGTGCTCAGTGCCATGGAATACTCCAATGCAAGCTGAATTCAGTAAACTACCTGTTACCATTTAGAGTGGAACAGCCATTGACTTCGTTTACTTCTGCAAAGGCTAAAGTTCCACTGTGTAGAGAAGGTAATGTTACTGAAAGTAACTTCTGGAGCATAGGTAGCACACTCATAAAATTGGTTGCAGACAACTCTAAATCATATGCCTACTGTGCTTACATTGTTTACATCATGTTAGCACATAGTAGTTATCAGCTAAATTGAACTGTACACTCCATTGAGTTGAATGCATTACTTTCTATTCAATGCATTCTGTGGTAAGGTTGTGTAGATAACTACATTGTGTGGTTTGGAACTGTATAGGTTTTGCATGTTGTGTGCTCAGTGCCATGGAATACTCCAATGCAAGCTGAATTCAGTAACTTACATGGTAGCATTTACAGTGAAACAGCCACTGAGGTGAAGTTCCAGTGTGTAGTGAAGGTAATGTTACTGAAAGTAACTTCTGGAGAATAGGTAGCACACTCATAAAATTGGTTGCAGACATCTCTAAATCATATGCCTACTGTGCTTACATTGTTTACATCATGTTAGCACATAGTAGTCATCAGCTAAATTGAACTGTAAACTCCATTGAGTTGAATGCGTTACTTCCTATTCAATGCATTCTGTGGTAAGGTTGTGCACATAACTACTTTGGGTGGTTTAGAACTGTATAGATTTTGCATGTTGAGTGCTCAGTGCCATGGAATACTCCAATGCAAGCTGAATTCAGTAAACTACCTGTTACCATTTAGAGTGGAACAGCCATTGACTTGGTTTACTTCTGCAAAGGCTAAAGTTCCACTGTGTAGAGAAGGTAATGTTACTGAAAGTAACTTCTGGAGCATAGGTAGCACACTCATAAAATTGGTTGCAGACAACTCTAAATCATATGCTTAGTGAGCTAACAATGTTTACATCATGTTAGCACATAGTAGTTATCAGCAAAATATAACTGTACACTCCATTGAGTTCAAAGCATTGATTTCTATTCAATGCATTCTGTGGTAAGGTTGTGTACATAGCTACTCTGGGTGGTTTGGAACTGTATAGATTTTGCATGTAGAGTGCTCACTGCAATGGAATACTCCAAAGAAAGCTGAATTCAGTAACCTGCCTGTTACCATTTACAATGGAACAGCCATTGACTTGGTTTACTTCTGCAAAGGCTAAAGTTCAACTGTGTAGAGAAGGTAATGTTACTGAAAGTAACTTCTGGAGCATAGGTAGCACACACATAAAATTGGTTGCAGACAACTCTAAATCATATGCTTAGTGTGCTTACATTGTTTACATCATGTTAGCACATAGTATTTAGCAGCTGAATTGAACTGTACACTCCATTGAGTTGAATGCATTACTTTCTATTCAATGCATTCTGTGGTAAGGTTGTGTAGATAACTGTGTGGTTTGGAACTGTATAGATTTTGCATGTTGTGTGCTCAGTGCCATGGAATACTCCAATGCAAGCTGAATTCAGTAAACTACCTGTTACCATTTAGAGTGGAACAGCCATTGACTTGGTTTACTTCTGCAAAGGCTAAATTTCCACTGTGTAGAGAAGGTAATGTTACTGAAAGTAACTTCTGGAGCATAGGTAGCACACTCATAAAATTGGTTGCAGACAACTCTAAATCATATGCCTACTGTGCTTACATTGTTTACATCATGTTAGCACATAGTAGTCATCAGCTAAATTGAACTGTAAACTCCATTGAGTTGAATGCGTTACTTCCTATTCAATGCATTCTGTCGTAAGGTTATGCACATAACTACTTTGGGTGGTTTAGAACTGTATAGATTTTGCATGTTGAGTGCTCAGTGCCATGGAATACTCCAATGCAAGCTGAATTCAGTAAACTACCTGTTACCATTTAGAGTGGAACAGCCATTGACTTGGTTTACTTCTGCAAAGGCTAAAGTTCCACTGTGTAGAGAAGGTAATGTTACTGAAAGTAACTTCTGGAGCATAGGTAGCACACTCATAAAATTGGTTGCAGACAACTCTAAATCATATGCTTAGTGTGCGAACAATGTTTACATCATGTTAGCACATAGTAGTTATCAGCAAAATATAACTGTACACTCCATTGAGTTCAAAGCATTGATTTCTATTCAATGCATTCTGTGGTAAGGTTGTGTACATAACTACATTGGGTGGTTTGGAACTGTGTAGATTTTGCATGTAGAGTGCTCACTGCAATAGAATACTCCAATGCAAGCTGAATTCAGTAATCTGCATGTTACCATTTACAGTGGAACAGCCATTGACTTCGTTTACTTCTGCAAAGGCTAAAGTTCCACTGTGTAGAGAAGGTAATGTTACTGAAAGTAACTTCTGGAGCATAGGTAGCACACTCATAAAATTGGTTGCAGACAACTCTAAATCATATGCTTAGTGTGCTAACAATGTTTACTTCATGTTAGCACATAGTAGTTATCAGCTAGATTGAACTGTACACTCCATTGAGTTGAAAGCATTAATTTCTATTCAATGCATTCTGTGGTAAGGTTGTGTACATAACTACATTGGGTGGTTTGGAACTGTGTAGATTTTGCATGTAGAGAGCTCACTGCAATGGAATACTCCAATGCAAGCTGAATTCAGTAAACTACCTGTTACCATTTAGAGTGGAACAGCCATTGACTTCGTTTACTTCTGCAAAGGCTAAAGTTCCACTGTGTAGAGAAGGTAATGTTACTGAAAGTAACTTCTGGAGCATAGGTAGCACACTCATAAAATTGGTTGCAGACAACTCTAAATCATATGCCTACTGTGCTTACATTGTTTACATCATGTTAGCACATAGTAGTTATCAGCTAAATTGAACTGTACACTCCATTGAGTTGAATGCATTACTTTCTATTCAATGCATTCTGTGGTAAGGTTGTGTAGATAACTACATTGTGTGGTTTGGAACTGTATAGATTTTGCATGTTGTGTGCTCAGTGCCATGGAATACTCCAATGCAAGCTGAATTCAGTAACTTACATGGTAGCATTTACAGTGAAACAGCCACTGAGGTGAAGTTCCAGTGTGTAGTGAAGGTAATGTTACTGAAAGTAACTTCTGGAGAATAGGTAGCACACTCATAAAATTGGTTGCAGACATCTCTAAATCATATGCCTACTGTGCTTACATTGTTTACATCATGTTAGCACATAGTAGTCATCAGCTAAATTGAACTGTAAACTCCATTGAGTTGAATGCGTTACTTCCTATTCAATGCATTCTGTGGAAAGGTTGTGCACATAACTACTTTGGGTGGTTTAGAACTGTATAGATTTTGCATGTTGAGTGCTCAGTGCCATGGAATACTCCAATGCAAGCTGAATTCAGTAAACTACCTGTTACCATTTAGAGTGGAACAGCCATTGACTTGGTTTACTTCTGCAAAGGCTAAAGTTCCACTGTGTAGAGAAGGTAATGTTACTGAAAGTAACTTCTGGAGCATAGGTAGCACACTCATAAAATTGGTTGCAGACAACTCTAAATCATATGCTTAGTGTGCGAACAATGTTTACATCATGTTAGCACATAGTAGTTATCAGCAAAATATAACTGTACACTCCATTGAGTTCAAAGCATTGATTTCTATTCAATGCATTCTGTGGTAAGGTTGTGTACATAACTACATTGGGTGGTTTGGAACTGTGTAGATTTTGCATGTAGAGTGCTCACTGCAATGGAATACTCCAATGCAAGCTGAATTCAGTAATCTGCATGTTACCATTTACAGTGGAACAGCCATTGACTTCGTTTACTTCTGCAAAGGCTAAAGTTCCACTGTGTAGAGAAGGTAATGTTACTGAAAGTAACTTCTGGAGCATAGGTAGCACACTCATAAAATTGGTTGCAGACAACTCTAAATCATATGCTTAGTGTGCTAACAATGTTTACTTCATGTTAGCACATAGTAGTTATCAGCTAGATTGAACTGTACACTCCATTGAGTTGAAAGCATTAATTTCTATTCAATGCATTCTGTGGTAAGGTTGTGTACATAACTACATTGGGTGGTTTGGAACTGTGTAGATTTTGCATGTAGAGAGCTCACTGCAATGGAATACTCCAATGCAAGCTGAATTCAGTAACTTTCATGGTACCATTTACAGTGAAACAGCCACTGAGGTGAAGTTCCAGTGTGTAGTGAAGGTAATGTTACTGAAAGTAACTTCTGGAGCATATGTAGCACACTCATAAAATTAGTTGCAGACAACTCTAAATCATATGCCTACTGTGCTTTCATTGTTTACATCATGTTAGCACATAGTAGTTATCAGCTAAATTGAACTGTACACTCCATTGAGTTGAATGCATTTCTTTCTATTCAATGCATTCTGTGGTAAGGTTGTGTACATAACTACATTGGGTGGTTTGGAACTGTGTAGATTTTGCATCTTGAGTGCTCAGTGCAATGGAGTACTCCAATGCAAGCTGAATTCAGTAAACTACCTGTTACCATTTACAGTGGAACAGCCATTGACTTGGTTTACTTCTGCAAAGGCTAAAGTTCCACTGTGTAGACAAGGTACTGTTACTGAAAGTAACTTCTGGAGCATAGGTAGCACACTCATAAAATTGGTTGCAGACAACTCTAAATCATATGCCTACTGTGCTTACTTTCTTTACATCATGTTAGCACATAGTAGTCATCAGCTAAATTGAACTGTAAACTCCATTGAGTTGAATGCGTTACTTCCTATTCAATGCATTCTGTGGTAAGGTTGTGCACATAACTACTTTGGGTGGTATAGAACTGTATAGATTTTGCATGTTGAGTGCTCAGTGCCATGGAATACTCCAATGCAAGCTGAATTCAGTAAAATACCTGTTACCATTTAGAGTGGAACAGCCATTGACTTGGTTTACTTCTGCAAAGGCTAAAGTTCCACTGTGTAGAGAAGGTAATGTTACTGAAAGTAACTTCTGGAGCATAGGTAGCACACTCATAAAATTGGTTGCAGACAACTCTAAATCATATGCTTAGTGTGCTAACAATGTTTACATCATGTTAGCACATAGTAGTTATCAGCAAAATATAACTGTACACTCCATTGAGTTCAAAGCATTGATTTCTATTCAATGCATTCTGTGGTAAGGTTGTGTACATAACTACATTGGGTGGTTTGGAACTGTGTAGATTTTGCATGTAGAGTGCTCACTGCAATGGAATACTCCAATGCAAGCTGAATTCAGTAATCTGCATGTTACCATTTACAGTGGAACAGCCATTGACTTCGTTTACTTCTGCAAAGGCTAAAGTTCCACTGTGTAGATAAGGTAATGTTACTGAAAGTAACTTCTGGAGCATAGGTAGCACACTCATAAAATTGGTTGCAGACAACTCTAAATCATATGCCTACTGTGCTTACATTGTTTACATCATGTTAGCACATAGTAGTTATCAGCTAAATTGAACTGTACACTCCATTGAGTTGAATGCATTACTTTCTATTCAATGCATTCTGTGGTAAGGTTGTGTACATAACTACTCTGGGTGGTTTGGAACTGTATAGATTTTGCATGTAGAGTGCTCACTGCAATGGAATACTCCAAAGCAAGCTGAATTCAGTAACCTGCCTGTTACCATTTACAATGGAACAGCCATTGACTTGGTTTACTTCTGCAAAGGCTAAAGTTCCACTGTGTAGAGAAGGTAATGTTACTGAAAGTAACTTCTGGAGCATAGGTAGCACACACATAAAATTGGTTGCAGACAACTCTAAATCATATGCTTAGTGTGCTTACATTGTTTACATCATGTTAGCACATAGTGTTTAGCAGCTAAATTGAACTGTACACTCCATTGAGTTGAATGCATTACTTTCTATTCAATGTATTCTGTGGTAAGGTTGTGTAGATAACTACATTGTGTGGTTTGGAACTGTATAGATTTTGCATGTTGTGTGCTCAGTGCCATGGAATACTCCAATGCAAGCTGAATTCAGTAACTTACATGGTAGCATTTACAGTGAAACAGCCACTGAGGTGAAGTTCCAGTGTGTAGTGAAGGTAATGTTACTGAAAGTAACTTCTGGAGCATAGGTAGCACACTCATAAAATTGGTTGCAGACAACTCTAAATCATATGCTTAGTGTGCTAACAATGTTTACTTCATGTTAGCACATAGTAGTTATCAGCTAGATTGAACTGTACACTCCATTGAGTTGAAAGCATTAATTTCTATTCAATGCATTCTGTGGTAAGGTTGTGTACATAACTACATTGGGTGGTTTGGAACTGTGTAGATTTTGCATGTAGAGAGCTCACTGCAATGGAATACTCCAATGCAAGCTGAATTCAGTAAACTACCTGTTACCATTTAGAGTGGAACAGCCATTGACTTCGTTTACTTCTGCAAAGGCTAAAGTTCCACTGTGTAGAGAAGGTAATGTTACTGAAAGTAACTTCTGGAGCATAGGTAGCACACTCATAAAATTGGTTGCAGACAACTCTAAATCATATGCCTACTGTGCTTACATTGTTTACATCATGTTAGCACATAGTAGTTATCAGCTAAATTGAACTGTACACTCCATTGAGTTGAATGCATTACTTTCTATTCAATGCATTCTGTGGTAAGGTTGTGTAGATAACTACATTGTGTGGTTTGGAACTGTATAGATTTTGCATGTTGTGTGCTCAGTGCCATGGAATACTCCAATGCAAGCTGAATTCAGTAACTTACATGGTAGCATTTACAGTGAAACAGCCACTGAGGTGAAGTTCCAGTGTGTAGTGAAGGTAATGTTACTGAAAGTAACTTCTGGAGAATAGGTAGCACACTCATAAAATTGGTTGCAGACATCTCTAAATCATATGCCTACTGTGCTTACATTGTTTACATCATGTTAGCACATAGTAGTCATCAGCTAAATTGAACTGTAAACTCCATTGAGTTGAATGCGTTACTTCCTATTCAATGCATTCTGTGGTAAGGTTGTGCACATAACTACTTTGGGTGGTTTAGAACTGTATAGATTTTGCATGTTGTGTGCTCAGTGCCATGGAATACTCCAATGCAAGCTGAATTCAGTAACTTACATGGTACCATTTACAGTGAAACAGCCACTGAGGTGAAGTTCCAGTGTGTAGTGAAGGTAATGTTACTGAAAGTAACTTCTGGAGAATAGGTAGCACACTCATAAAATTGGTTGCAGACAACTCTAAATCATATGCCTACTGTGCTTACATTGTTTACATCATGTTAGCACATAGTAGTTATCAGCTAAATTGAACTGTACACTCCATTGAGTTGAATGCATAACTTTCTATTCAATGCATTCTGTGGTATGCTGTGTACATAACTACATTGGGTGGTTTTTGAACTGTGTAGATTTTGCATCTTGACTGCTCAGTGCAATGGAGTACTCCAATGCAAGCTGAATTCAGTAAACTACCTGTTACCATTTAGAGTGGAACAGCCATTGACTTGGTTTACTTCTGCAAAGGCTAAAGTTCCACTGTGTAGAGAAGGTAATGTTACTGAAAGTAACTTCTGGAGCATAGGTAGCACACTCTTAAAATTGGTTGCAGACAACTCTAAATCATATGCTTAGTGTGCTAACAATGTTTACATCATGTTAGCACATAGTAGTTATCAGCAAAATATAACTGTACACTCCATTGAGTTCAAAGCATTGATTTCTATTCAATGCATTCTGTGGTAAGGTTGTGTACATAACTACTCTGGGTGGTTTGGAACTGTATAGATTTTGCATGTAGAGTGCTCACTGCAATGGAATACTCCAAAGCATGCTGAATTCAGTAACCTGCCTGTTACCATTTACAATGGAACAGCCATTGACTTGGTTTACTTCTGCAAAGGCTAAAGTTCCACTGTGTAGAGAAGGTAATGTTACTGAAAGTAACTTCTGGAGCATAGGTAGCACACACATAAAATTGGTTGCAGACAACTCTAAATCATATGCTTAGTGTGCTTACATTGTTTACATCATGTTAGCACATCGTGTTTAGCAGCTAAATTGAACTGTACATTGAGTTGAATGCATTACTTTCTATTCAATGCATTCTGTGGTAAGGTTGTGTACATAACTACATTGGGTGGTTTGGAACTGTGTAGATTTTGCATGTAGAGTGCTCACTGCAATGGAATACTCCAATGCAAGCTGAATTCAGTAACTTACATGGTACCATTTACAGTGAAACAGCCACTGAGGTGAAGTTCCTGTGTGTAGTGAAGGTAATGTTACTGAAAGTAACTTCTGGAGCATAGGTAGCACACTCATAAAATTGGTTGCAGACAACTCTAAATCATATGCCTACTGTGCTTACATTGTTTACATCATGTTAGCACATAGTAGTTATCAGCTAAATTGAACTGTACACTCCATTGAGTTGAATGCATTACTTTCTATTCAATGCATTCTGTGGTAAGGTTGTGTACATAACTACATTGGGTGGTTTGGAACTGTGTAGATTTTGCATCTTGAGTGCTCAGTGCAATGGAGTACTCCAATGCAAGCTGAATTCAGTAAACTACCTGTTACCATTTACAGTGGAACAGCCATTGACTTGGTTTACTTCTGCAAAGGCTAAAGTTCCACTGTGTAGACAAGGTACTGTTACTGAAAGTAACTTCTGGAGCATAGGTAGCACACTCATAAAATTGGTTGCAGACAACTCTAAATCATATGCCTACTGTGCGTACATTGTTTGCATCATGTTAGCACATAGTAGTCATCAGCTAAATTGAACTGTAAACTCCATTGAGTTGAATGCGTTACTTCCTATTCAATGCATTCTGTGGTAAGGTTGTGCACATAACTACTTTGGGTGGTGTAGAACTGTATAGATTTTGCATGTTGAGTGCTCACTGCAATGGAATACTCCAATGCAAGCTGAATTCAGTAATCTGCCTGTTACCATTTACAGTGGAACAGCCATTGACTTCGTTTACTTCTGCAAAGGCTAAAGTTCCACAGAGTAGAGAAGGTAATGTTACTGAAAGTAACTTCTGGAGCATAGGTAGCACACACATAAAATTAGTTGCAGACAACTCTAAATCATATGCTTAGTGTGCTTACATTGTTTACATCATGTTAGCACATAGTATTTAGCAGCTAAATTGAACTGTACACTCCATTGAGTTGAATGCATTACTTTCTATTCAATGCATTCTGTGGTAAGGTTGTGTAGATAACTACATTGTGTGGTTTGGAACTGTATAGATTTTGCATGTTGTGTGCTCAGTGCGATGGAATACTCCAATGCAAGCTGAATTCAGTAAACTACCTGTTACCATTTAGAGTGGAACAGCCATTGACTTCGTTTACTTCTGCAAAGGCTAAAGTTCCACTGTGTAGAGAAGGTAATGTTACTGAAAGTAACTTCTAGAGCATAGGTAGCACACTCATAAAATTGGTTGCAGACAACTCTAAATCATATGCCTACTGTGCTTACATTGTTTACATCATGTTAGCACATAGTAGTTATCAGCTAAATTGAACTGTAAACTCCATTGAGTTGAATGCATTACTTTCTATTCAATGCATTCTGTGGTAAGGTTGTGTAGATAACTACATTGTGTGGTTTGGAACTGTATAGATTTTGCATGTTGTGTGCTCAGTGCCATGGAATACTCCAATGCAAGCTGAATTCAGTAACTTACATGGTACCATTTACAGTGAAACAGCCACTGAGGTGAAGTTCCAGTGTGTAGTGAAGGTAATGTTACTGAAAGTAACTTCTGGAGAATAGGTAGCACACTCATAAAATTGGTTGCAGACAACTCTAAATCATATGCCTACTGTGCTTACATTGTTTACATCATGTTAGCACATAGTAGTTATCAGCTAAATTGAACTGTACACTCCATTGAGTTGAATGCATAACTTTCTATTCAATGCATTCTGTGGTATGCTGTGTACATAACTACATTGGGTGGTTTTTGAACTGTGTAGATTTTGCATCTTGACTGCTCAGTGCAATGGAGTACTCCAATGCAAGCTGAATTCAGTAACCTACCTATTACCATTTACAGTGGAACAGCCATTGACGTGGTTTACTTCTGCAAAGGCTAAAGTTCCACTGTGTAGAGAAGGTAATGTTACTGAAAGTAACTTCTGGAGCATAGGTAGCACACTCATAAAATTGGTTGCAGACAACTCTAAATCATATGCTTAGTGTGCTAACAATGTTTACATCATGTTAGCACATAGTAGTTATCAGCAAAATATAACTGTACACTCCATTGAGTTCAAAGCATTGATTTCTATTCAATGCATTCTGTGGTAAGGTTGTGTACATAACTACTCTGGGTGGTTTGGAACTGTATAGATTTTGCATGTAGAGTGCTCACTGCAATGGAATACTCCAAAGCATGCTGAATTCAGTAACCTGCCTGTTACCATTTACAATGGAACAGCCATTGACTTGGTTTACTTCTGCAAAGGCTAAAGTTCCACTGTGTAGAGAAGGTAATGTTACTGAAAGTAACTTCTGGAGCATAGGTAGCACACACATAAAATTGGTTGCAGACAACTCTAAATCATATGCTTAGTGTGCTTACATTGTTTACATCATGTTAGCACATCGTGTTTAGCAGCTAAATTGAACTGTACATTGAGTTGAATGCATTACTTTCTATTCAATGCATTCTGTGGTAAGGTTGTGTAGATAACTACATTGTGTGGTTTGGAACTGTATAGATTTTGCATGTTGTGTGCTCAGTGCCATGGAATACTCCAATGCAAGCTGAATTCAGTAAACTACCTGTTACCATTTAGAGTGGAACAGCCATTGACTTCGTTTACTTCTGCAAAGGCTAAAGTTCCACTGTGTAGAGAAGGTAATGTTACTGAAAGTAACTTCTGGAGCATAGGTAGCACACTCATAAAATTGGTTGCAGACAACTCTAAATCATATGCCTACTGTGCTTACATTGTTTACATCATGTTAGCATATAGTAGTTATCAGCTAGATTGAACTGTACACTCCATTGAGTTGAAAGCATTACTTTCTATTCAATGCATTCTGTGGTAAGGTTGTGTACATAACTACATTGGGTGGTTTGGAACTGTGTAGATTTTGCATGTAGAGTGCTCACTGCAATGGAATACTCCAATGCAAGCTGAATTCAGTAACTTACATGGTACCATTTACAGTGAAACAGCCACTGAGGTGAAGTTCCAGTGTGTAGTGAAGGTAATGTTACTGAAAGTAACTTCTGGAGCATAGGTAGCACACTCATAAAATTGGTTGCAGACAACTCTAAATCATATGCCTACTGTGCTTACATTGTTTACATCATGTTAGCACATAGTAGTTATCAGCTAAATTGAACTGTACACTCCATTGAGTTGAATGCATTACTTTCTATTCAATGCATTCTGTGGTAAGGTTGTGTACATAACTACATTGGGTGGTTTGGAACTGTGTAGATTTTGCATCTTGAGTGCTCAGTGCAATGGAGTACTCCAATGCAAGCTGAATTCAGTAAACTACCTGTTACCATTTACAGTGGAACAGCCATTGACTTGGTTTACTTCTGCAAAGGCTAAAGTTCCACTGTGTAGACAAGGTACTGTTACTGAAAGTAACTTCTGGAGCATAGGTAGCACACTCATAAAATTGGTTGCAGACAACTCTAAATCATATGCCTACTGTGCGTACATTGTTTGCATCATGTTAGCACATAGTAGTCATCAGCTAAATTGAACTGTAAACTCCATTGAGTTGAATGCGTTACTTCCTATTCAATGCATTCTGTGGTAAGGTTGTGCACATAACTACTTTGGGTGGTGTAGAACTGTATAGATTTTGCATGTTGAGTGCTCACTGCAATGGATTACTCCAATGCAAGCTGAATTCAGTAATCTGCCTGTTACCATTTACAGTGGAACAGCCATTGACTTCGTTTACTTCTGCAAAGGCTAAAGTTCCACTGAGTAGAGAAGGTAATGTTACTGAAAGTAACTTCTGGAGCATAGGTAGCACACACATAAAATTGGTTGCAGACAACTCTAAATCATATGCTTAGTGTGCTTACATTGTTTACATCATGTTAGCACATAGTATTTAGCAGCTAAATTGAACTGTACACTCCATTGAGTTGAATGCATTACTTTCTATTCAATGCATTCTGTGGTAAGGTTGTGTAGATAACTACATTGTGTGGTTTGGAACTGTATAGATTTTGCATGTTGTGTGCTCAGTGCGATGGAATACTCCAATGCAAGCTGAATTCAGTAAACTACCTGTTACCATTTAGAGTGGAACAGCCATTGACTTCGTTTACTTCTGCAAAGGCTAAAGTTCCACTGTGTAGAGAAGGTAATGTTACTGAAAGTAACTTCTAGAGCATAGGTAGCACACTCATAAAATTGGTTGCAGACAACTCTAAATCATATGCCTACTGTGCTTACATTGTTTACATCATGTTAGCACATAGTAGTTATCAGCTAAATTGAACTGTAAACTCCATTGAGTTGAATGCATTACTTTCTATTCAATGCATTCTGTGGTAAGGTTGTGTAGATAACTACATTGTGTGGTTTGGAACTGTATAGATTTTGCATGTTGTGTGCTCAGTGCCATGGAATACTCCAATGCAAGCTGAATTCAGTAACTTACATGGTACCATTTACAGTGAAACAGCCACTGAGGTGAAGTTCCAGTGTGTAGTGAAGGTAATGTTACTGAAAGTAACTTCTGGAGAATAGGTAGCACACTCATAAAATTGGTTGCAGACAACTCTAAATCATATGCCTACTGTGCTTACATTGTTTACATCATGTTAGCACATAGTAGTTATCAGCTAAATTGAACTGTACACTCCATTGATTTGAATGCATAACTTTCTATTCAATGCATTCTGTGGTAAGCTGTGTACATAACTACATTGGGTGGTTTTTGAACTGTGTAGATTTTGCATCTTGACTGCTCAGTGCAATGGAGTACTCCAATGCAAGCTGAATTCAGTAACCTACCTGTTACCATTTACAGTGGAACAGCCATTGACTTGGTTTACTTCTGCAAAGGCTAAAGTTCCACTGTGTAGAGAAGGTAATGTTACTGAAAGTAACTTCTGGAGCATAGGTAGCACACTCATAAAATTGGTTGCAGACAACTCTAAATCATATGCTTAGTGTGCTAACAATGTTTACATCATGTTAGCACATAGTAGTTATCAGCAAAATATAACTGTACACTCCATTGAGTTCAAAGCATTGATTTCTATTCAATGCATTCTGTGGTAAGGTTGTGTACATAACTACACTGGGTGGTTTGGAACTGTATAGATTTTGCATGTAGAGTGCTCACTGCAATGGAATACTCCAAAGCATGCTGAATTCAGTAACCTGCCTGTTACCATTTACAATGGAACAGCCATTGACTTGGTTTACTTCTGCAAAGGCTAAAGTTCCACTGTGTAGAGAAGGTAATGTTACTGAAAGTAACTTCTGGAGCATAGGTAGCACACACATAAAATTGGTTGCAGACAACTCTAAATCATATGCTTAGTGTGCTTACATTGTTTACATCATGTTAGCACATAGTATTTAGCAGCTGAATTGAACTGTACACTCCATTGAGTTGAATGCATTACTTTCTATTCAATGCATTCTGTGGTAAGGTTGTGTAGATAACTGTGTGGTTTGGAACTGTATAGATTTTGCATGTTGTGTGCTCAGTGCCATGGAATACTCCAATGCAAGCTGAATTCAGTAAACTACCTGTTACCATTTAGAGTGGAACAGCCATTGACTTGGTTTACTTCTGCAAAGGCTAAATTTCCACTGTGTAGAGAAGGTAATGTTACTGAAAGTAACTTCTGGAGCATAGGTAGCACACTCATAAAATTGGTTGCAGACAACTCTAAATCATATGCCTACTGTGCTTACATTGTTTACATCATGTTAGCACATAGTAGTCATCAGCTAAATTGAACTGTAAACTCCATTGAGTTGAATGCGTTACTTCCTATTCAATGCATTCTGTCGTAAGGTTATGCACATAACTACTTTGGGTTGTTTAGAACTGTATAGATTTTGCATGTTGAGTGCTCAGTGCCATGGAATACGCCAATGCAAGCTGAATTCAGTAAACTACCTGTTACCATTTAGAGTGGAACAGCCATTGACTTCGTTTACTTCTGCAAAGGCTAAAGTTCCACTGTGTAGAGAAGGTAATGTTACTGAAAGTAACTTCTGGAGCATAGGTAGCACACTCATAAAATTGGTTGCAGACAACTCTAAATCATATGCTTAGTGTGCTAACAATGTTTACTTCATGTTAGCACATAGTAGTTATCAGCTAGATTGAACTGTACACTCCATTGAGTTGAAAGCATTACTTTCTATTCAATGCATTCTGTGGTAAGGTTGTGTACATAACTACATTGGGTGGTTTGGAACTGTGTAGATTTTGCATGTAGAGAGCTCACTGCAATGGAATACTCCAATGCAAGCTGAATTCAGTAACTTACATGGTACCATTTACAGTGAAACAGCCACTGAGGTGAAGTTCCAGTGTGTAGTGAAGGTAATGTTACTGAAAGTAACTTCTGGAGCATATGTAGCACACTCATAAAATTGGTTGCAGACAACTCTAAATCATATGCCTACTGTGCTTACATTGTTTACATCATGTTAGCACATAGTAGTTATCAGCTAAATTGAACTGTACACTCCTTTGAGTTGAATGCATTACTTTCTATTCAATGCATTCTGTGGTAAGGTTGTGTACATAACTACATTGGGTGGTTTGGAACTGTGTAGATTTTGCATCTTGAGTGCTCAGTGCAATGGAGTACTCCAATGCAAGCTGAATTCAGTAAACTACCTGTTACCATTTACAGTGGAACAGCCATTGACTTGGTTTACTTCTGCAAAGGCTAAAGTTCCACTGTGTAGACAAGGTACTGTTACTGAAAGTAACTTCTGGAGCATAGGTAGCACACACATAAAATTGGTTGCAGACAACTCTAAATCATATGCCTACTGTGCTTACATTGTTTACATCATGTTAGCACATAGTAGTTATCAGCTAAATTGAACTGTACACTCCATTGAGTTGAATGCATTACTTTCTATTCAATGCATTCTGTGGTAAGGTTGTGTACATAACTACTCTGGGTGGTTTGGAACTGTATAGATTTTGCATGTAGAGTGCTCACTGCAATGGAATACTCCAAAGCATGCTGAATTCAGTAACCTGCCTGTTACCATTTACAATGGAACAGCCATTGACTTGGTTTACTTCTGCAAAGGCTAAAGTTCCACTGTGTAGAGAAGGTAATGTTACTGAAAGTAACTTCTGGAGCATAGGTAGCACACACATAAAATTGGTTGCAGACAACTCTAAATCATATGCTTAGTGTGCTTACATTGTTTACATCATGTTAGCACATAGTATTTAGCAGCTGAATTGAACTGTACACTCCATTGAGTTGAATGCATTACTTTCTATTCAATGCATTCTGTGGTAAGGTTGTGTAGATAACTGTGTGGTTTGGAACTGTATAGATTTTGCATGTTGTGTGCTCAGTGCCATGGAATACTCCAATGCAAGCTGAATTCAGTAAACTACCTGTTACCATTTAGAGTGGAACAGCCATTGACTTGGTTTACTTCTGCAAAGGCTAAATTTCCACTGTGTAGAGAAGGTAATGTTACTGAAAGTAACTTCTGGAGCATAGGTAGCACACTCATAAAATTGGTTGCAGACAACTCTAAATCATATGCCTACTGTGCTTACATTGTTTACATCATGTTAGCACATAGTAGTCATCAGCTAAATTGAACTGTAAACTCCATTGAGTTGAATGCGTTACTTCCTATTCAATGCATTCTGTCGTAAGGTTATGCACATAACTACTTTGGGTTGTTTAGAACTGTATAGATTTTGCATGTTGAGTGCTCAGTGCCATGGAATACTCCAATGCAAGCTGAATTCAGTAAACTACCTGTTACCATTTAGAGTGGAACAGCCATTGACTTGGTTTACTTCTGCAAAGGCTAAAGTTCCACTGTGTAGAGAAGGTAATGTTACTGAAAGTAACTTCTGGAGCATAGGTAGCACACTCATAAAATTGGTTGCAGACAACTCTAAATCATATGCTTAGTGTGCTAACAATGTTTACATCATGTTAGCACATAGTAGTTATCAGCAAAATATAACTGTACACTCCATTGAGTTCAAAGCATTGATTTCTATTCAATGCATTCTGTGGTAAGGTTGTGTACATAACTACATTGGGTGGTTTGGAACTGTGTAGATTTTGCATGTAGAGTGCTCACTGCAATGGAATACTCCAATGCAAGCTGAATTCAGTAATCTGCATGTTACCATTTACAGTGGAACAGCCATTGACTTCGTTTACTTCTGCAAAGGCTAAAGTTCCACTGTGTAGAGAAGGTAATGTTACTGAAAGTAACTTCTGGAGCATAGGTAGCACACTCATAAAATTGGTTGCAGACAACTCTAAATCATATGCCTACTGTGCTTACATTGTTTACATCATGTTAGCACATAGTAGTTATCAGCTAAATTGAACTGTACACTCCATTGAGTTGAATGCATTACTTTCTATTCAATGCATTCTGTGGTAAGGTTGAGTACATAACTACTCTGGGTGGTTTGGAACTGTATAGATTTTGCATGTAGAGTGCTCACTGCAATGGAATACTCCAAAGCAAGCTGAATTCAGTAACCTGCCTGTTACCATTTACAATGGAACAGCCATTGACTTGGTTTACTTCTGCAAAGGCTAAAGTTCCACTGTGTAGAGAAGGTAATGTTACTGAAAGTAACTTCTGGAGCATAGGTAGCACACACATAAAATTGGTTGCGGACAACTCTAAATCATATGCTTAGTGTGCTTACATTGTTTACATCATGTTAGCACATCGTGTTTAGCAGCTAAATTGAACTGTACACTCCATTGAGTTCAATGCATTACTTTCTATTCAATGCATTCTGTGGTAAGGTTGTGTAGATAACTACATTGTGTGGTTTGGAACTGTATAGATTTTGCATGTTGTGTGCTCAGTGCCATGGAATACGCCAATGCAAGCTGAATTCAGTAAACTACCTGTTACCATTTAGAGTGGAACAGCCATTGACTTCGTTTACTTCTGCAAAGGCTAAAGTTCCACTGTGTAGAGAAGGTAATGTTACTGAAAGTAACTTCTGGAGCATAGGTAGCACACTCATAAAATTGGTTGCAGACAACTCTAAATCATATGCTTAGTGTGCTAACAATGTTTACTTCATGTTAGCACATAGTAGTTATCAGCTAGATTGAACTGTACACTCCATTGAGTTGAAAGCATTACTTTCTATTCAATGCATTCTGTGGTAAGGTTGTGTACATAACTACATTGGGTGGTTTGGAACTGTGTAGATTTTGCATGTAGAGAGCTCACTGCAATGGAATACTCCAATGCAAGCTGAATTCAGTAACTTACATGGTACCATTTACAGTGAAACAGCCACTGAGGTGAAGTTCCAGTGTGTAGTGAAGGTAATGTTACTGAAAGTAACTTCTGGAGCATATGTAGCACACTCATAAAATTGGTTGCAGACAACTCTAAATCATATGCCTACTGTGCTTACATTGTTTACATCATGTTAGCACATAGTAGTTATCAGCTAAATTGAACTGTACACTCCTTTGAGTTGAATGCATTACTTTCTATTCAATGCATTCTGTGGTAAGGTTGTGTACATAACTACATTGGGTGGTTTGGAACTGTGTAGATTTTGCATCTTGAGTGCTCAGTGCAATGGAGTACTCCAATGCAAGCTGAATTCAGTAAACTACCTGTTACCATTTACAGTGGAACAGCCATTGACTTGGTTTACTTCTGCAAAGGCTAAAGTTCCACTGTGTAGACAAGGTACTGTTACTGAAAGTAACTTCTGGAGCATAGGTAGCACACACATAAAATTGGTTGCAGACAACTCTAAATCATATGCCTACTGTGCTTACATTGTTTACATCATGTTAGCACATAGTAGTTATCAGCTAAATTGAACTGTACACTCCATTGAGTTGAATGCATTACTTTCTATTCAATGCATTCTGTGGTAAGGTTGTGTACATAACTACTCTGGGTGGTTTGGAACTGTATAGATTTTGCATGTAGAGTGCTCACTGCAATGGAATACTCCAAAGCATGCTGAATTCAGTAACCTGCCTGTTACCATTTACAATGGAACAGCCATTGACTTGGTTTACTTCTGCAAAGGCTAAAGTTCCACTGTGTAGAGAAGGTAATGTTACTGAAAGTAACTTCTGGAGCATAGGTAGCACACACATAAAATTGGTTGCAGACAACTCTAAATCATATGCTTAGTGTGCTTACATTGTTTACATCATGTTAGCACATAGTATTTAGCAGCTGAATTGAACTGTACACTCCATTGAGTTGAATGCATTACTTTCTATTCAATGCATTCTGTGGTAAGGTTGTGTAGATAACTGTGTGGTTTGGAACTGTATAGATTTTGCATGTTGTGTGCTCAGTGCCATGGAATACTCCAATGCAAGCTGAATTCAGTAAACTACCTGTTACCATTTAGAGTGGAACAGCCATTGACTTGGTTTACTTCTGCAAAGGCTAAATTTCCACTGTGTAGAGAAGGTAATGTTACTGAAAGTAACTTCTGGAGCATAGGTAGCACACTCATAAAATTGGTTGCAGACAACTCTAAATCATATGCCTACTGTGCTTACATTGTTTACATCATGTTAGCACATAGTAGTCATCAGCTAAATTGAACTGTAAACTCCATTGAGTTGAATGCGTTACTTCCTATTCAATGCATTCTGTCGTAAGGTTATGCACATAACTACTTTGGGTTGTTTAGAACTGTATAGATTTTGCATGTTGAGTGCTCAGTGCCATGGAATACTCCAATGCAAGCTGAATTCAGTAAACTACCTGTTACCATTTAGAGTGGAACAGCCATTGACTTGGTTTACTTCTGCAAAGGCTAAAGTTCCACTGTGTAGAGAAGGTAATGTTACTGAAAGTAACTTCTGGAGCATAGGTAGCACACTCATAAAATTGGTTGCAGACAACTCTAAATCATATGCTTAGTGTGCTAACAATGTTTACATCATGTTAGCACATAGTAGTTATCAGCAAAATATAACTGTACACTCCATTGAGTTCAAAGCATTGATTTCTATTCAATGCATTCTGTGGTAAGGTTGTGTACATAACTACATTGGGTGGTTTGGAACTGTGTAGATTTTGCATGTAGAGTGCTCACTGCAATGGAATACTCCAATGCAAGCTGAATTCAGTAATCTGCATGTTACCATTTACAGTGGAACAGCCATTGACTTCGTTTACTTCTGCAAAGGCTAAAGTTCCACTGTGTAGAGAAGGTAATGTTACTGAAAGTAACTTCTGGAGCATAGGTAGCACACTCATAAAATTGGTTGCAGACAACTCTAAATCATATGCCTACTGTGCTTACATTGTTTACATCATGTTAGCACATAGTAGTTATCAGCTAAATTGAACTGTACACTCCATTGAGTTGAATGCATTACTTTCTATTCAATGCATTCTGTGGTAAGGTTGAGAACATAACTACTCTGGGTGGTTTGGAACTGTATAGATTTTGCATGTAGAGTGCTCACTGCAATGGAATACTCCAAAGCAAGCTGAATTCAGTAACCTGCCTGTTACCATTTACAATGGAACAGCCATTGACTTGGTTTACTTCTGCAAAGGCTAAAGTTCCACTGTGTAGAGAAGGTAATGTTACTGAAAGTAACTTCTGGAGCATAGGTAGCACACACATAAAATTGGTTGCGGACAACTCTAAATCATATGCTTAGTGTGCTTACATTGTTTACATCATGTTAGCACATCGTGTTTAGCAGCTAAATTGAACTGTACACTCCATTGAGTTCAATGCATTACTTTCTATTCAATGCATTCTGTGGTAAGGTTGTGTAGATAACTACATTGTGTGGTTTGGAACTGTATAGATTTTGCATGTTGTGTGCTCAGTGCCATGGAATACGCCAATGCAAGCTGAATTCAGTAAACTACCTGTTACCATTTAGAGTGGAACAGCCATTGACTTGGTTTACTTCTGCAAAGGCTAAAGTTCCACTGTGTAGAGAAGGTAATGTTACTGAAAGTAACTTCTGGAGCATAGGTAGCACACTCATAAAATTGGTTGCAGACAACTCTAAATCATATGCTTAGTGTGCTAACAATGTTTACTTCATGTTAGCACATAGTAGTTATCAGCTAGATTGAACTGTACACTCCATTGAGTTGAAAGCATTACTTTCTATTCAATGCATTCTGTGGTAAGGTTGTGTACATAACTACATTGGGTGGTTTGGAACTGTGTAGATTTTGCATGTAGAGAGCTCACTGCAATGGAATACTCCAATGCAAGCTGAATTCAGTAACTTACATGGTACCATTTACAGTGAAACAGCCACTGAGGTGAAGTTCCAGTGTGTAGTGAAGGTAATGTTACTGAAAGTAACTTCTGGAGCATATGTAGCACACTCATAAAATTGGTTGCAGACAACTCTAAATCATATGCCTACTGTGCTTACATTGTTTACATCATGTTAGCACATAGTAGTTATCAGCTAAATTGAACTGTACACTCCATTGAGTTGAATGCATTACTTTCTATTCAATGCATTCTGTGGTAAGGTTGTGTACATAACTACATTGGGTGGTTTGGAACTGTGTAGATTTTGCATCTTGAGTGCTCAGTGCAATGGAGTACTCCAATGCAAGCTGAATTCAGTAAACTACCTGTTACCATTTACAGTGGAACAGCCATTGACTTGGTTTACTTCTGCAAAGGCTAAAGTTCCACTGTGTAGACAAGGTACTGTTACTGAAAGTAACTTCTGGAGCATAGGTAGCACACTCATAAAATTGGTTGCAGACAACTCTAAATCATATGCCTACTGTGCTTACATTGTTTACATCATGTTAGCACATAGTAGTCATCAGCTAAATTGAACTGTAAACTCCATTGAGTTGAATGCGTTACTTCCTATTCAATGCATTCTGTCGTAAGGTTATGCACATAACTACTTTGGGTTGTTTAGAACTGTATAGATTTTGCATGTTGAGTGCTCAGTGCCATGGAATACTCCAATGCAAGCTGAATTCAGTAAACTACCTGTTACCATTTAGAGTGGAACAGCCATTGACTTGGTTTACTTCTGCAAAGGCTAAAGTTCCACTGTGTAGAGAAGGTAATGTTACTGAAAGTAACTTCTGGAGCATAGGTAGCACACTCATAAAATTGGTTGCAGACAACTCTAAATCATATGCTTAGTGTGCTAACAATGTTTACATCATGTTAGCACATAGTAGTTATCAGCAAAATATAACTGTACACTCCATTGAGTTCAAAGCATTGATTTCTATTCAATGCATTCTGTGGTAAGGTTGTGTACATAACTACATTGGGTGGTTTGGAACTGTGTAGATTTTGCATGTAGAGTGCTCACTGCAATGGAATACTCCAATGCAAGCTGAATTCAGTAATCTGCATGTTACCATTTACAGTGGAACAGCCATTGACTTCGTTTACTTCTGCAAAGGCTAAAGTTCCACTGTGTAGAGAAGGTAATGTTACTGAAAGTAACTTCTGGAGCATAGGTAGCACACTCATAAAATTGGTTGCAGACAACTCTAAATCATATGCCTACTGTGCTTACATTGTTTACATCATGTTAGCACATAGTAGTTATCAGCTAAATTGAACTGTACACTCCATTGAGTTGAATGCATTACTTTCTATTCAATGCATTCTGTGGTAAGGTTGAGTACATAACTACTCTGGGTGGTTTGGAACTGTATAGATTTTGCATGTAGAGTGCTCACTGCAATGGAATACTCCAAAGCAAGCTGAATTCAGTAACCTGCCTGTTACCATTTACAATGGAACAGCCATTGACTTGGTTTACTTCTGCAAAGGCTAAAGTTCCACTGTGTAGAGAAGGTAATGTTACTGAAAGTAACTTCTGGAGCATAGGTAGCACACACATAAAATTGGTTGCGGACAACTCTAAATCATATGCTTAGTGTGCTTACATTGTTTACATCATGTTAGCACATCGTGTTTAGCAGCTAAATTGAACTGTACACTCCATTGAGTTCAATGCATTACTTTCTATTCAATGCATTCTGTGGTAAGGTTGTGTAGATAACTACATTGTGTGGTTTGGAACTGTATAGATTTTGCATGTTGTGTGCTCAGTGCCATGGAATACGCCAATGCAAGCTGAATTCAGTAAACTACCTGTTACCATTTAGAGTGGAACAGCCATTGACTTCGTTTACTTCTGCAAAGGCTAAAGTTCCACTGTGTAGAGAAGGTAATGTTACTGAAAGTAACTTCTGGAGCATAGGTAGCACACTCATAAAATTGGTTGCAGACAACTCTAAATCATATGCTTAGTGTGCTAACAATGTTTACTTCATGTTAGCACATAGTAGTTATCAGCTAGATTGAACTGTACACTCCATTGAGTTGAAAGCATTACTTTCTATTCAATGCATTCTGTGGTAAGGTTGTGTACATAACTACATTGGGTGGTTTGGAACTGTGTAGATTTTGCATGTAGAGAGCTCACTGCAATGGAATACTCCAATGCAAGCTGAATTCAGTAACTTACATGGTACCATTTACAGTGAAACAGCCACTGAGGTGAAGTTCCAGTGTGTAGTGAAGGTAATGTTACTGAAAGTAACTTCTGGAGCATATGTAGCACACTCATAAAATTGGTTGCAGACAACTCTAAATCATATGCCTACTGTGCTTACATTGTTTACATCATGTTAGCACATAGTAGTTATCAGCTAAATTGAACTGTACACTCCATTGAGTTGAATGCATTACTTTCTATTCAATGCATTCTGTGGTAAGGTTGTGTACATAACTACATTGGGTGGTTTGGAACTGTGTAGATTTTGCATCTTGAGTGCTCAGTGCAATGGAGTACTCCAATGCAAGCTGAATTCAGTAAACTACCTGTTACCATTTACAGTGGAACAGCCATTGACTTGGTTTACTTCTGCAAAGGCTAAAGTTCCACTGTGTAGACAAGGTACTGTTACTGAAAGTAACTTCTGGAGCATAGGTAGCACACTCATAAAATTGGTTGCAGACAACTCTAAATCATATGCCTACTGTGCTTACTTTGTTTACATCATGTTAGCACATAGTAGTCATCAGCTAAATTGAACTGTAAACTCCATTGAGTTGAATGCGTTACTTCCTATTCAATGCATTCTGTGGTAAGGTTGTGCACATAACTACTTTGGGTGGTATAGAACTGTATAGATTTTGCATGTTGAGTGCTCAGTGCCATGGAATACTCCAATGCAAGCTGAATTCAGTAAACTACCTGTTACCATTTAGAGTGGAACAGCCATTGACTTGGTTTACTTCTGCAAAGGCTAAAGTTCCACTGTGTAGAGAAGGTAATGTTACTGAAAGTAACTTCTGGAGCATAGGTAGCACACTCATAAAATTGGTTGCAGACAACTCGAAATCATATGCTTAGTGTGCTAACAATGTTTACATCATGTTAGCACATAGTAGTTATCAGCAAAATATAACTGTACACTCCATTGAGTTCAAAGCATTGATTTCTATTCAATGCATTCTGTGGTAAGGTTGTGTACATAACTACATTGGGTGGTTTGGAACTGTGTAGATTTTGCATGTAGAGTGCTCTCTGCAATGGAGTACTCCAATGCAAGCTGAATTCAGTAATCTGCATGTTACCATTTACAGTGGAACAGCCATTGACTTCGTTTACTTCTGCAAAGGCTAAAGTTCCACTGTGTAGAGAAGGTAATGTTACTGAAA
Source organism: Hypanus sabinus (assembly GCF_030144855.1). Classification (NCBI taxonomy): domain Eukaryota; kingdom Metazoa; phylum Chordata; class Chondrichthyes; order Myliobatiformes; family Dasyatidae; genus Hypanus; species Hypanus sabinus. The sequence continues at coordinate 71,854,296 of NC_082714.1, read as the reverse complement.
GTAACTTCTGGAGCATAGGTAGCACACTCATAAAATTGGTTGCAGACAACTCTAAATCATATGCCTACTGTGCTTACATTGTTTACATCATGTTAGCACATAGTAGTTATCAGCTAAATTGAACTGTACATTGAGTTGAATGCATTACTTTCTATTCAATGCACTCTGTGGTAAGGTTGTGTACATAACTACTCTGGGTGGTTTGGAACTGTATAGATTTTGCATGTAGAGTGCTCACTGCAATGGAATACTCCAAAGCAAGCTGAATTCAGTAACCTGCCTGTTACCATTTACAATGGAACAGCCATTGACTTGGTTTACTTCTGCAAAGGCTAAAGTTCCACTGTGTAGAGAAGGTAATGTTACTGAAAGTAACTTCTGGAGCATAGGTAGCACACACATAAAATTGGTTGCAGACAACTCTAAATCATATGCTTAGTGTGCTTACATTGTTTACATCATGTTAGCACATAGTATTTAGCAGCTAAATTGAACTGTACACTCCATTGAGTTGAATGCATTACTTTCTATTCAATGCATTCTGTGGTAAGGTTGTGTAGATAACTACATTGTGTGGTTTGGAACTGTATAGATTTTGCATGTTCTGTGCTCAGTGCCATGGAATACTCCAATGCAAGCTGAATTCAGTAAACTACCTGTTACCATTTAGAGTGGAACAGCCATTGACTTGGTTTACTTCTGCAAAGGCTAAATTTCCACTGTGTAGAGAAGGTAATGTTACTGAAAGTAACTTCTGGAGCATAGGTAGCACACTCATAAAATTGGTTGCAGACAACTCTAAATCATATGCCTACTGTGCTTACATTGTTTACATCATGTTAGCACATAGTTGACATCAGCTAAATTGAACTGTAAACTCCATTGAGTTGAATGCGTTACTTCCTATTCAATGCATTCTGTCGTAAGGTTATGCACATAACTACTTTGGCATGTTTAGAACTGTATAGATTTTGCATGTTGAGTGCTCAGTGCCATGGAATACTCCAATGCAAGCTGAATTCAGTAAACTACCTGTTACCATTTAGAGTGGAACAGCCATTGACTTGGTTTACTTCTGCAAAGGCTAAAGTTCCACTGTGTAGAGAAGGTAATGTTACTGAAAGTAACTTCTGGAGCATAGGTAGCACACTCATAAAATTGGTTGCAGACAACTCTACATCATAAGCTTAGTGTGCTAACAATGTTTACATCATGTTAGCACATAGTAGTTATCAGCAAAATATAACTGTACACTCCATTGAGTTCAAAGCATTGATTTCTATTCAATGCATTCTGTGGTAAGGTTGTGTACATAACTACATTGGGTGGTTTGGAACTGTGTAGATTTTGCATGTAGAGTGCTCACTGCAATGGAATACTCCAATGCAAGCTGAATTCAGTAATCTGCCTGTTACCATTTACAGTGGAACAGCCATTGACTTCGTTTACTTCTGCAAAGGCTAAAGTTCCACTGTGTAGAGAAGGTAATGTTACTGAAAGTAACTTCTGGAGCATAGGTAGCACACTCATAAAATTGGTTGCAGACAACTCTAAATCATATGCCTACTGTGCTTACATTGTTTACATCATGTTAGCACATAGTAGTTATCAGCTAAATTGAACTGTACACTCCATTGAGTTGAATGCATTACTTTCTATTCAATGCATTCTGTGGTAAGGTTGTGTACATAACTACTCTGGGTGGTTTGGAACTGTATAGATTTTGCATGTAGAGTGCTTACTGCAATGGAATACTCCAAAGCAAGCTGAATTCAGTAACCTGCCTGTTACCATTTACAATGGAACAGCCATTGACTTGGTTTACTTCTGCAAAGGCTAAAGTTCCACTGTGTAGAGAAGGTAATGTTACTGAAAGTAACTTCTGGAGCATAGGTAGCACACACATAAAATTGGTTGCAGACAACTCTAAATCATATGCTTAGTGTGCTTACATTGTTTACGTCATGTTAGCACATCGTGTTTAGCAGCTAAATTGAACTGTACATTGAGTTGAATGCATTACTTTCTATTCAATGCATTCTGTGGTAAGGTTGTGTAGATAACTACATTGTGTGGTTTGGAACTGTATAGATTTTGCATGTTGTGTGCTCAGTGCCATGGAATACTCCAATGCAAGCTGAATTCAGTAAACTACCTGTTACCATTTAGAGTGGAACAGCCATTGACTTCGTTTACTTCTGCAAAGGCTAAAGTTCCACTGTGTAGAGAAGGTAATGTTACTGAAAGTAACTTCTGGAGCATAGGTAGCACACTCATAAAATTGGTTGCAGACAACTCTAAATCATATGCCTACTGTGCTTACATTGTTTACATCATGTTAGCACATAGTAGTTATCAGCTAGATTGAACTGTACACTCCATTGAGTTGAAAGCATTACTTTCTATTCAATGCATTCTGTGGTAAGGTTGTGTACATAACTACATTGGGTGGTTTGGAACTGTGTAGATTTTGCATGTAGAGTGCTCACTGCAATGGAATACTCCAATGCAAGCTGAATTCAGTAACTTACATGGTACCATTTACAGTGAAACAGCCACTGAGGTGAAGTTCCAGTGTGTAGTGAAGGTAATGTTACTGAAAGTAACTTCTGGAGCATAGGTAGCACACTGATAAAATTGGTTGCAGACAACTCTAAATCATATGCCTACTGTGCTTACATTGTTTACATCATGTTAGCACATAGTAGTTATCAGCTAAATTGAACTGTACACTCCATTGAGTTGAATGCATTACTTTCTATTCAATGCATTCTGTGGCAAGGTTGTGTACATAACTACATTGGGTGGTTTGGAACTGTGTAGATTTTGCATCTTGAGTGCTCAGTGCAATGGAGTACTCCAATGCAAGCTGAATTCAGTAAACTACCTGTTACCATTTACAGTGGAACAGCCATTGACTTGGTTTACTTCTGCAAAGGCTAAAGTTCCACTGTGTAGACAAGGTACTGTTCCTGAAAGTAACTTCTGGAGCATAGGTAGCACACTCATAAAATTGGTTGCAGACAACTCTAAATCATATGCCTACTGTGCGTACATTGTTTACATCATGTTAGCACATAGTAGTCATCAGCTAAATTGAACTGTAAACTCCATTGAGTTGAATGCGTTACTTCCTATTCAATGCATTCTGTGGTAAGGTTGTGCACATAACTACTTTGGGTGGTGTAGAACTGTATAGATTTTGCATGTTGAGTGCTCACTGCAATGGAATACTCCAATGCAAGCTGAATTCAGTAATCTGCCTGTTACCATTTACAGTGGAACAGCCATTGACTTCGTTTACTTCTGCAAAGGCTAAAGTTCCACTGTGTAGAGAAGGTAATGTTACCGAAAGTAACTTCTGGAGAATAGGTAGCACACTCATAAAATTGGTTGCAGACAACTCTAAATCATATGCCTACTGTGCTTACATTGTTTACATCATGTTAGCACATAGTAGTTATCAGCTAAATTGAACTGTACACTCCATTGAGTTGAATGCATTACTTTCTATTCAATGCATTCTGTGGTAAGGTTGTGTACATAACTACTCTGGGTGGTTTGGAACTGTATAGATTTTGCATGTAGAGTGCTCACTGCAATGGAATACTCCAAAGCAAGCTGAATTCAGTAACCTGCCTGTTACCATTTACAATGGAACAGCCATTGACTTGGTTTACTTCTGCAAAGGCTAAAGTTCCACTGTGTAGAGAAGGTAATGTTACTGAAAGTAACTTCTGGAGCATAGGTAGCACACACATAAAATTGGTTGCAGACAACTCTAAATCATATGCTTAGTGTGCTTACATTGTTTACATCATGTTAGCACATCGTGTTTAGCAGCTAAATTGAACTGTACATTGAGTTGAATGCATTACTTTCTATTCAATGCATTCTGTGGTAAGGTTGTGTAGATAACTGCATTGTGTGGTTTGGAACTGTATAGATTTTGCATGTTGTGTGCTCAGTGCCATGGAATACTCCAATGCAAGCTGAATTCAGTAAACTACCTGTTACCATTTAGAGTGGAACAGCCATTGACTTCGTTTACTTCTGCAAAGGCTAAAGTTCCACTGTGTAGAGAAGGTAATGTTACTGAAAGTAACTTCTGGAGCATAGGTAGCACACTCATAAAATTGGTTGCAGACAACTCTAAATCATATGCCTACTGTGCTTACATTGTTTACATCATGTTAGCACATAGTAGTTATCAGCTAGATTGAACTGTACACTCCATTGAGTTGAAAGCATTAATTTCTATTCAATGCATTCTGTGGTAAGGTTGTGTACATAACTACATTGGGTGGTTTGGAACTGTGTAGATTTTGCATGTAGAGTGCTCACTGCAATGGAATACTCCAATGCAAGCTGAATTCAGTAACTTACATGGTACCATTTACAGTGAAACAGCCACTGAGGTGAAGTTCCAGTGTGTAGTGAAGGTAATGTTACTGAAAGTAACTTCTGGAGCATAGGTAGCACACTGATAAAATTGGTTGCAGACAACTCTAAATCATATGCCTACTGTGCTTACATTGTTTACATCATGTTAGCACATAGTAGTTATCAGCTAAATTGAACTGTACACTCCATTGAGTTGAATGCATTACTTTCTATTCAATGCATTCTGTGGTAAGGTTGTGTACATAACTACATTGGGTGGTTTGGAACTGTGTAGATTTTGCATCTTGAGTGCTCAGTGCAATGGAGTACTCCAATGCAAGCTGAATTCAGTAAACTACCTGTTACCATTTACAGTGGAACAGCCATTGACTTGGTTTACTTCTGCAAAGGCTAAAGTTCCACTGTGTAGACAAGGTACTGTTACTGAAAGTAACTTCTGGAGCATAGGTAGCACACTCATAAAATTGGTTGCAGACAACTCTAAATCATATGCCTACTGTGCGTACATTGTTTGCATCATGTTAGCACATAGTAGTCATCAGCTAAATTGAACTGTAAACTCCATTGAGTTGAATGCGTTACTTCCTATTCAATGCATTCTGTGGTAAGGTTGTGCACATAACTACTTTGGGTGGTGTAGAACTGTATAGATTTTGCATGTTGAGTGCTCACTGCAATGGAATACTCCAATGCAAGCTGAATTCAGTAATCTGCCTGTTACCATTTACAGTGGAACAGCCATTGACTTCGTTTACTTCTGCAAAGGCTAAAGTTCCACAGAGTAGAGAAGGTAATGTTACTGAAAGTAACTTCTGGAGCATAGGTAGCACACACATAAAATTGGTTGCAGACAACTCTAAATCATATGCTTAGTGTGCTTACATTGTTTACATCATGTTAGCACATAGTATTTAGCAGCTAAATTGAACTGTACACTCCATTGAGTTGAATGCATTACTTTCTATTCAATGCATTCTGTGGTAAGGTTGTGTAGATAACTACATTGTGTGGTTTGGAACTGTATAGATTTTGCATGTTGTGTGCTCAGTGCGATGGAATACTCCAATGCAAGCTGAATTCAGTAAACTACCTGTTACCATTTAGAGTGGAACAGCCATTGACTTCGTTTACTTCTGCAAAGGCTAAAGTTCCACTGTGTAGAGAAGGTAATGTTACTGAAAGTAACTTCTGGAGCATAGGTAGCACACTCATAAAATTGGTTGCAGACAACTCTAAATCATATGCCTACTGTGCTTACATTGTTTACATCATGTTAGCACATAGTAGTTATCAGCTAAATTGAACTGTAAACTCCATTGAGTTGAATGCATTACTTTCTATTCAATGCATTCTGTGGTAAGGTTGTGTAGATAACTACATTGTGTTGTTTGGAACTGTATAGATTTTGCATGTTGTGTGCTCAGTGCCATGGAATACTCCAATGCAAGCTGAATTCAGTAACTTACATGGTACCATTTACAGTGAAACAGCCACTGAGGTGAAGTTCCAGTGTGTAGTGAAGGTAATGTTACTGAAAGTAACTTCTGGAGAATAGGTAGCACACTCATAAAATTGGTTGCAGACAACTCTAAATCATATGCCTACTGTGCTTACATTGTTTACATCATGTTAGCACATAGTAGTCATCAGCTAAATTGAACTGTAAACTCCATTGAGTTGAATGCGTTACTTCCTATTCAATGCATTCTGTGGTAAGGTTGTGCACATAACTACTTTGGGTGGTGTAGAACTGTATAGATTTTGCATGTTGAGTGCTCACTGCAATGGAATACTCCAATGCAAGCTGAATTCAGTAATCTGCCTGTTACCATTTACAGTGGAACAGCCATTGACTTCGTTTACTTCTGCAAAGGCTAAAGTTCCACAGAGTAGAGAAGGTAATGTTACTGAAAGTAACTTCTGGAGCATAGGTAGCACACACATAAAATTGGTTGCAGACAACTCTAAATCATATGCTTAGTGTGCTTACATTGTTTACATCATGTAAGCACATAGTATTTAGCAGCTAAATTGAACTGTACACTCCATTGAGTTGAATGCATTACTTTCTATTCAATGCATTCTGTGGTAAGGTTGTGTAGATAACTACATTGTGTGGTTTGGAACTGTATAGATTTTGCATGTTGTGTGCTCAGTGCCATGGAATACTCCAATGCAAGCTGAATTCAGTAACTTACATGGTACCATTTACAGTGAAACAGCCACTGAGGTGAAGTTCCAGTGTGTAGTGAAGGTAATGTTACTGAAAGTAACTTCTGGAGAATAGGTAGCACACTCATAAAATTGGTTGCAGACAACTCTAAATCATATGCCTACTGTGCTTACATTGTTTACATCATGTTAGCACATAGTAGTTATCAGCTAAATTGAACTGTACACTCCATTGAGTTGAATGCATAACTTTCTATTCAATGCATTCTGTGGTAAGCTGTGTACATAACTACATTGGGTGGTTTTTGAACTGTGTAGATTTTGCATCTTGACTGCTCAGTGCAATGGAGTACTCCAATGCAAGCTGAATTCAGTAACCTACCTGTTACCATTTACAGTGGAACAGCCATTGACTTGGTTTACTTCTGCAAAGGCTAAAGTTCCACTGTGTAGAGAAGGTAATGTTACTGAAAGTAACTTCTGGAGCATAGGTAGCACACTCATAAAATTGGTTGCAGACAACTCTAAATCATATGCTTAGTGTGCTAACAATGTTTACATCATGTTAGCACATAGTAGTTATCAGCAAAATATAACTGTACACTCCATTGAGTTCAAAGCATTGATTTCTATTCAATGCATTCTGTGGTAAGGTTGTGTACATAACTACTCTGGGTGGTTTGGAACTGTATAGATTTTGCATGTAGAGTGCTCACTGCAATGGAATACTCCAAAGCAAGCTGAATTCAGTAACCTGCCTGTTACCATTTACAATGGAACAGCCATTGACTTGGTTTACTTCTGCAAAGGCTAAAGTTCCACTGTGTAGAGAAGGTAATGTTACTGAAAGTAACTTCTGGAGCATAGGTAGCACACACATAAAATTGGTTGCAGACAACTCTAAATCATATGCTTAGTGTGCTTGCATTGTTTACATCATGTTAGCACATCGTGTTTAGCAGCTAAATTGAACTGTACACTCCATTGAGTTGAATGCATTACTTTCTATTCAATGCATTCTGTGGTAAGGTTGTGTAGATAACTACATTGTGTGGTTTGGAACTGTATAGATTTTGCATGTTGTGTGCTCAGTGCCATGGAATACTCCAATGCAAGCTGAATTCAGTAAACTACCTGTTACCATTTAGAGTGGAACAGCCATTGACTTCGTTTACTTCTGCAAAGGCTAAAGTTCCACTGTGTAGAGAAGGTAATGTTACTGAAAGTAACTTCTGGAGCATAGGTAGCACACTCATAAAATTGGTTGCAGACAACTCTAAATCATATGCTTAGTGTGCTAACAATGTTTACTTCATGTTAGCACATAGTAGTTATCAGCTAGATTGAACTGTACACTCCATTGAGTTGAAAGCATTACTTTCTATTCAATGCATTCTGTGGTAAGGTTGTGTACATAACTACATTGGGTGGTTTGGAACTGTGTAGATTTTGCATGTAGAGAGCTCACTGCAATGGAATACTCCAATGCAAGCTGAATTCAGTAACTTACATGGTACCATTTACAGTGAAACAGCCACTGAGGTGAAGTTCCAGTGTGTAGTGAAGGTAATGTTACTGAAAGTAACTTCTGGAGCATATGTAGCACACTCATAAAATTGGTTGCAGACAACTCTAAATCATATGCCTACTGTGCTTACATAGGTTACATCATGTTAGCACATAGTAGTTATCAGCTAAATTGAACTGTACACTCCATTGAGTTGAATGCATTACTTTCTATTCAATGCATTCTGTGGTAAGGTTGTGTACATAACTACATTGGGTGGTTTGGAACTGTGTAGATTTTGCATCTTGAGTGCTCAGTGCAATGGAGTACTCCAATGCAAGCTGAATTCAGTAAACTACCTGTTACCATTTACAGTGGAACAGCCATTGACTTGGTTTACTTCTGCAAAGGCTAAAGTTCCACTGTGTAGACAAGGTACTGTTACTGAAAGTAACTTCAGGAGCATAGGTAGCACACTCATAAAATTGGTTGCAGACAACTCTAAATCATATGCCTACTGTGCTTACTTTGTTTACATCATGTTAGCACATAGTAGTCATCAGCTAAATTGAACTGTAAACTCCATTGAGTTGAATGCGTTACTTCCTATTCAATGCATTCTGTGGTAAGGTTGTGCACATAACTACTTTGGGTGGTATAGAACTGTATAGATTTTGCATGTTTAGTGCTCAGTGCCATGGAATACTCCAATGCAAGCTGAATTCAGTAAACTACCTGTTACCATTTAGAGTGGAACAGCCATTGACTTGGTTTACTTCTGCAAAGGCTAAAGTTCCACTGTGTAGAGAAGGTAATGTTACTGAAAGTAACTTCTGGAGCATAGGTAGCACACACATAAAATTGGTTGCAGACAACTCTAAATCATATGCTTAGTGTGCTTGCATTGTTTACATCATGTTAGCACATCGTGTTTAGCAGCTAAATTGAACTGTACACTCCATTGAGTTGAATGCATTACTTTCTATTCAATGCATTCTGTGGTAAGGTTGTGTAGATAACTACATTGTGTGGTTTGGAACTGTATAGATTTTGCATGTTGTGTGCTCAGTGCCATGGAATACTCCAATGCAAGCTGAATTCAGTAAACTACCTGTTACCATTTAGAGTGGAACAGCCATTGACTTCGTTTACTTCTGCAAAGGCTAAAGTTCCACTGTGTAGAGAAGGTAATGTTACTGAAAGTAACTTCTGGAGCATAGGTAGCACACTCATAAAATTGGTTGCAGACAACTCTAAATCATATGCTTAGTGTGCTAACAATGTTTACTTCATGTTAGCACATAGTAGTTATCAGCTAGATTGAACTGTACACTCCATTGAGTTGAAAGCATTACTTTCTATTCAATGCATTCTGTGGTAAGGTTGTGTACATAACTACATTGGGTGGTTTGGAACTGTGTAGATTTTGCATGTAGAGAGCTCACTGCAATGGAATACTCCAATGCAAGCTGAATTCAGTAACTTACATGGTACCATTTACAGTGAAACAGCCACTGAGGTGAAGTTCCAGTGTGTAGTGAAGGTAATGTTACTGAAAGTAACTTCTGGAGCATATGTAGCACACTCATAAAATTGGTTGCAGACAACTCTAAATCATATGCCTACTGTGCTTACATTGGTTACATCATGTTAGCACATAGTAGTTATCAGCTAAATTGAACTGTACACTCCATTGAGTTGAATGCATTACTTTCTATTCAATGCATTCTGTGGTAAGGTTGTGTACATAACTACATTGGGTGGTTTGGAACTGTGTAGATTTTGCATCTTGAGTGCTCAGTGCAATGGAGTACTCCAATGCAAGCTGAATTCAGTAAACTACCTGTTACCATTTACAGTGGAACAGCCATTGACTTGGTTTACTTCTGCAAAGGCTAAAGTTCCACTGTGTAGACAAGGTACTGTTACTGAAAGTAACTTCTGGAGCATAGGTAGCACACTCATAAAATTGGTTGCAGACAACTCTAAATCATATGCCTACTGTGCTTACTTTGTTTACATCATGTTAGCACATAGTAGTCATCAGCTAAATTGAACTGTAAACTCCATTGAGTTGAATGCGTTACTTCCTATTCAATGCATTCTGTGGTAAGGTTGTGCACATAACTACTTTGGGTGGTATAGAACTGTATAGATTTTGCATGTTTAGTGCTCAGTGCCATGGAATACTCCAATGCAAGCTGAATTCAGTAAACTACCTGTTACCATTTAGAGTGGAACAGCCATTGACTTGGTTTACTTCTGCAAAGGCTAAAGTTCCACTGTGTAGAGAAGGTAATGTTACTGAAAGTAACTTCTGGAGCATAGGTAGCACACTCATAAAATTGGTTGCAGACAACTCTAAATCATATGCTTAGTGTGCTAACAATGTTTACATCATGTTAGCACATAGTAGTTATCAGCAAAATATAACTGTACACTCCATTGAGTTCAAAGCATTGATTTCTATTCAATGCATTCTGTGGTAAGGTTGTGTACATAACTACATTGGGTGGTTTGGAACTGTGTAGATTTTGCATGTAGAGTGCTCACTGCAATGGAATACTCCAATGCAAGCTGAATTCAGTAATCTGCATGTTACCATTTACAGTGGAACAGCCATTGACTTCGTTTACCTCTGCAAAGGCTAAAGTTCCACTGTGTAGAGAAGGTAATGTTACTGAAAGTAACTTCTAGAGCATAGGTAGCACACTCATAAAATTGGTTGCAGACAACTCTAAATCATATGCGCACTGTGCTTACATTGTTTACATAATGTTAGCACATAGTAGTTATCAGCTAAATTGAACTGTACACTCCATTGAGTTGAATGCATTACTTTCTATTCAATGCATTCTGTGGTAAGGTTGTGTACATAACTACATTGGGTGGTTTGGAACTGTGTAGATTTTGCATGTAGAGTGCTCACTGCAATGGAATACTCCAATGCAAGCTGAATTCAGTAACTTACATGGTACCATTTACAGTGAAACAGCCACTGAGGTGAAGTTCCAGTGTGTAGTGAAGGTAATGTTACTGAAAGTAACTTCTGGAGAATAGGTAGCACACTCATAAAATTGGTTGCAGACAACTCTAAATCATATGCCTACTGTGCTTACATTGTTTACATCATGTTAGCACATAGTAGTTATCAGCTAAATTGAACTGTACACTCCATTGAGTTGAATGCATAACTTTCTATTCAATGCATTCTGTGGTAAGGTTGTGTACATAAATACATTGGGTGGTTTGGAACTGTGTAGATTTTGCATCTTGACTGCTCAGTGCAATGGAGTACTCCAATGCAAGCTGAATTCAGTAACCTACCTGTTACCATTTACAGTGGAACAGCCATTGACTTGGTTTACTTCTGCAAAGGCTAAAGTTCCACTGTGTAGACAAGGTACTGTTACTGAAAGTAACTTCTGGAGCATAGGTAGCACACTCATAAAATTGGTTGCAGACAACTCTAAATCATATGCCTACTGTGCTTACATTGTTTACATCATGTTAGTACATAGTAGTCATCAGCTAAATTGAACTGTAAACTCCATTGAGTTGAATGCGTTACTTCCTATTCAATGCATTCTGTGGTAAGGTTGTGCACATAACTACTTTGGGTGGTTTAGAACTGTATAGATTTTGCATGTTGAGTGCTCAGTGCCATGGAATACTCCAATGCAAGCTGAATTCAGTAAACTACCTGTTACCATTTAGAGTGGAACAGCCATTGACTTGGTTTACTTCTGCAAAGGCTAAAGTTCCACTGTGTAGAGAAGGTAATGTTACTGAAAGTAACTTCTGGAGCATAGGTAGCACACTCATAAAATTGGTTGCAGACAACTCTAAATCATATGCCTACTGTGCTTACATTGTTTACATCATGTTAGCACATTGTAGTTATCAGCTAAATTGAACTGTACACTCCATTGAGTTGAATGCATTACTTTCTATTCAATGCCTTCTGTGGTAAGGTTGTGTACATAACTACATTGGGTGGTTTGGAACTGTATAGAGTTTGCATGTAGAGTGCTCAGTGCCACGGAATACTCCAATGCAAGCTGAATTCAGTAAACTACCTGTTACCATTTAGAGTGGAACAGCCATTGACTTCGTTTACTTCTGCAAAGGCTAAAGTTCCACTGTGTAGAGAAGGTAATGTTACTGAAAGTAACTTCTAGAGCATAGGTAGCACACTCATAAAATTGGTTGCAGACAACTCTAAATCATATGCCCACTGTGCTTACATTGTTTACATCATGTTAGCACATAGTAGTTATCAGCTAAATTGAACTGTACACTCCATTGAGTTGAATGCATTACTTTCTATTCAATGCATTCTGTGGTAAGGTTGTGTACATAACTACATTGGGTGGTTTGGAACTGTGTAGATTTTGCATGTAGAGTGCTCACTGCAATGGAATACTCCAATGCAAGCTGAATTCAGTAACTTACATGGTACCATTTACAGTGAAACAGCCACTGAGGTGAAGTTCCAGTGTGTAGTGAAGGTAATGTTACTGAAAGTAACTTCTGGAGAATAGGTAGCACACTCATAAAATTGGTTGCAGACAACTCTAAATCATATGCCTACTGTGCTTACATTGTTTACATCATGTTAGCACATAGTAGTTATCAGCTAAATTGAACTGTACACTCCATTGAGTTGAATGCATAACTTTCTATTCAATGCATTCTGTGGTAAGGTTGTGTACATAAATACATTGGGTGGTTTGGAACTGTGTAGATTTTGCATCTTGACTGCTCAGTGCAATGGAGTACTCCAATGCAAGCTGAATTCAGTAACCTACCTGTTACCATTTACAGTGGAACAGCCATTGACTTGGTTTACTTCTGCAAAGGCTAAAGTTCCACTGTGTAGACAAGGTACTGTTACTGAAAGTAACTTCTGGAGCATAGGTAGCACACTCATAAAATTGGTTGCAGACAACTCTAAATCATATGCCTACTGTGCTTACATTGTTTACATCATGTTAGTACATAGTAGTCATCAGCTAAATTGAACTGTAAACTCCATTGAGTTGAATGCGTTACTTCCTATTCAATGCATTCTGTGGTAAGGTTGTGCACATAACTACTTTGGGTGGTTTAGAACTGTATAGATTTTGCATGTTGAGTGCTCAGTGCCATGGAATACTCCAATGCAAGCTGAATTCAGTAAACTACCTGTTACCATTTAGAGTGGAACAGCCATTGACTTGGTTTACTTCTGCAAAGGCTAAAGTTCCACTGTGTAGAGAAGGTAATGTTACTGAAAGTAACTTCTGGAGCATAGGTAGCAGACTCATAAAATTGGTTGCAGACAACTCTAAATCATATGCCTACTGTGCTTACATTGTTTACATCATGTTAGCACATAGTAGTTATCAGCTAAATTGAACTGTACACTCCATTGAGTTGAATGCATAACTTTCTATTCAATGCATTCTGTGGTAAGGTTGTGTACATAAATACATTGGGTGGTTTGGAACTGTGTAGATTTTGCATCTTGACTGCTCAGTGCAATGGAGTACTCCAATGCAAGCTGAATTCAGTAACCTACCTGTTACCATTTACAGTGGAACAGCCATTGACTTGGTTTACTTCTGCAAAGGCTAAAGTTCCACTGTGTAGACAAGGTACTGTTACTGAAAGTAACTTCTGGAGCATAGGTAGCACACTCATAAAATTGGTTGCAGACAACTCTAAATCATATGCCTACTGTGCTTACATTGTTTACATCATGTTAGTACATAGTAGTCATCAGCTAAATTGAACTGTAAACTCCATTGAGTTGAATGCGTTACTTCCTATTCAATGCATTCTGTGGTAAGGTTGTGCACATAACTACTTTGGGTGGTTTAGAACTGTATAGATTTTGCATGTTGAGTGCTCAGTGCCATGGAATACTCCAATGCAAGCTGAATTCAGTAAACTACCTGTTACCATTTAGAGTGGAACAGCCATTGACTTGGTTTACTTCTGCAAAGGCTAAAGTTCCACAGTGTAGACAAGGTACTGTTACTGAAAGTAACTTCTGGAGCATAGGTAGCACACTCATAAAATTGGTTGCAGACAACTCTAAATCATATGCCTACTGTGCTTACATTGTTTACATCATGTTAGTACATAGTAGTCATCAGCTAAATTGAACTGTAAACTCCATTGAGTTGAATGCGTTACTTCCTATTCAATGCATTCTGTGGTAAGGTTGTGCACATAACTACTTTGGGTGGTTTAGAACTGTATAGATTTTGCATGTTGAGTGCTCAGTGCCATGGAATACTCCAATGCAAGCTGAATTCAGTAAACTACCTGTTACCATTTAGAGTGGAACAGCCATTGACTTGGTTTACTTCTGCAAAGGCTAAAGTTCCACTGTGTAGAGAAGGTAATGTTACTGAAAGTAACTTCTGGAGCATAGGTAGCACACTCATAAAATTGGTTGCAGACAACTCTAAATCATATGCCTACTGTGCTTACATTGTTTACATCATGTTAGCACATTGTAGTTATCAGCTAAATTGAACTGTACACTCCATTGAGTTGAATGCATTACTTTCTATTCAATGCCTTCTGTGGTAAGGTTGTGTACATAACTACATTGGGTGGTTTGGAACTGTATAGAGTTTGCATGTAGAGTGCTCAGTGCCACGGAATACTCCAATGCAAGCTGAATTCAGTAAACTACCTGTTACCATTTAGAGTGGAACAGCCATTGACTTCGTTTACTTCTGCAAAGGCTAAAGTTCCACTGTGTAGAGAAGGTAATGTTACTGAAAGTAACTTCTAGAGCATAGGTAGCACACTCATAAAATTGGTTGCAGACAACTCTAAATCATATGCCCACTGTGCTTACATTGTTTACATCATGTTAGCACATAGTAGTTATCAGCTAAATTGAACTGTACACTCCATTGAGTTGAATGCATTACTTTCTATTCAATGCATTCTGTGGTAAGGTTGTGTACATAACTACATTGGGTGGTTTGGAACTGTGTAGATTTTGCATGTAGAGTGCTCACTGCAATGGAATACTCCAATGCAAGCTGAATTCAGTAACTTACATGGTACCATTTACAGTGAAACAGCCACTGAGGTGAAGTTCCAGTGTGTAGTGAAGGTAATGTTACTGAAAGTAACTTCTGGAGAATAGGTAGCACACTCATAAAATTGGTTGCAGACAACTCTAAATCATATGCCTACTGTGCTTACATTGTTTACATCATGTTAGCACATAGTAGTTATCAGCTAAATTGAACTGTACACTCCATTGAGTTGAATGCATAACTTTCTATTCAATGCATTCTGTGGTAAGGTTGTGTACATAAATACATTGGGTGGTTTGGAACTGTGTAGATTTTGCATCTTGACTGCTCAGTGCAATGGAGTACTCCAATGCAAGCTGAATTCAGTAACCTACCTGTTACCATTTACAGTGGAACAGCCATTGACTTGGTTTACTTCTGCAAAGGCTAAAGTTCCACTGTGTAGACAAGGTACTGTTACTGAAAGTAACTTCTGGAGCATAGGTAGCACACTCATAAAATTGGTTGCAGACAACTCTAAATCATATGCCTACTGTGCTTACATTGTTTACATCATGTTAGTACATAGTAGTCATCAGCTAAATTGAACTGTAAACTCCATTGAGTTGAATGCGTTACTTCCTATTCAATGCATTCTGTGGTAAGGTTGTGCACATAACTACTTTGGGTGGTTTAGAACTGTATAGATTTTGCATGTTGAGTGCTCAGTGCCATGGAATACTCCAATGCAAGCTGAATTCAGTAAACTACCTGTTACCATTTAGAGTGGAACAGCCATTGACTTGGTTTACTTCTGCAAAGGCTAAAGTTCCACTGTGTAGAGAAGGTAATGTTACTGAAAGTAACTTCTGGAGCATAGGTAGCAGACTCATAAAATTGGTTGCAGACAACTCTAAATCATATGCCTACTGTGCTTACATTGTTTACATCATGTTAGCACATAGTAGTTATCAGCTAAATTGAACTGTACACTCCATTGAGTTGAATGCATAACTTTCTATTCAATGCATTCTGTGGTAAGGTTGTGTACATAAATACATTGGGTGGTTTGGAACTGTGTAGATTTTGCATCTTGACTGCTCAGTGCAATGGAGTACTCCAATGCAAGCTGAATTCAGTAACCTACCTGTTACCATTTACAGTGGAACAGCCATTGACTTGGTTTACTTCTGCAAAGGCTAAAGTTCCACTGTGTAGACAAGGTACTGTTACTGAAAGTAACTTCTGGAGCATAGGTAGCACACTCATAAAATTGGTTGCAGACAACTCTAAATCATATGCCTACTGTGCTTACATTGTTTACATCATGTTAGTACATAGTAGTCATCAGCTAAATTGAACTGTAAACTCCATTGAGTTGAATGCGTTACTTCCTATTCAATGCATTCTGTGGTAAGGTTGTGCACATAACTACTTTGGGTGGTTTAGAACTGTATAGATTTTGCATGTTGAGTGCTCAGTGCCATGGAATACTCCAATGCAAGCTGAATTCAGTAAACTACCTGTTACCATTTAGAGTGGAACAGCCATTGACTTGGTTTACTTCTGCAAAGGCTAAAGTTCCACTGTGTAGAGAAGGTAATGTTACTGAAAGTAACTTCTGGAGCATAGGTAGCACACTCATAAAATTGGTTGCAGACAACTCTAAATCATATGCCTACTGTGCTTACATTGTTTACATCATGTTAGCACATAGTAGTTATCAGCTAAATTGAACTGTACACTCCATTGAGTTGAATGCATTACTTTCTATTCAATGCATTCTGTGGTAAGGTTGAGTACATAACTACTCTGGGTGGTTTGGAACTGTATAGATTTTGCATGTTGTGTGCTCAGTGCCATGGAATACTCCAATGCAAGCTGAATTCAGTAAACTACCTGTTACCATTTAGAGTGGAACAGCCATTGACTTGCTTTACTTCTGCAAAGGCTAAAGTTCCACTGTGTAGAGAAGGTAATGTTACTGAAAGTAACTTCTAGAGCATAGGTAGCACACTCATAAAATTGGTTGCAGACAACTCTAAATCATATGCCCACTGTGCTTACATTGTTTACATCATGTTAGCACATAGTAGTTATCAGCTAAATTGAACTGTACACTCCATTGAGTTGAATGCATTACTTTCTATTCAATGCATTCTGTGGTAAGGTTGTGTACATAACTACATTGGGTGGTTTGGAACTGTGTAGATTTTGCATGTAGAGTGCTCACTGCAATGGAATACTCCAATGCAAGCTGAATTCAGTAACTTACATGGTACCATTTACAGTGAAACAGCCACTGAGGTGAAGTTCCAGTTTGTAGTGAAGGTAATGTTACTGAAAGTAACTTCTGGAGCATAGGTAGCACACTCATAAAATTGGTTGCAGACAACTCTAAATCATATGCCTACTGTGCTTACATTGTTTACATCATGTTAGCACATTGTAGTTATCAGCTAAATTGAACTGTACACTCCATTGAGTTGAATGCATTACTTTCTATTCAATGCATTCTGTGGTAAGGTTGTGTACATAACTACATTGGGTGGTTTGGAACTGTGTAGATTTTGCATCTTGAGTGCTCAGTGCAATGGAGTACTCCAATGCAAGCTGAATTCAGTAAACTACCTGTTACCATTTAGAGTGGAACAGCCATTGAGTTGGTTTACTGCTGCAAAGGCTAAAGTTCCACTGTGTAGAGAAGGTAATGTTACTGAAAGTAACTTCTGGAGCATAGGTAGCACACTCATAAAATTGGTTGCAGACAACTCTCAATCATATGCCTACTGTGCTTACATTGTTTACATCATGTTAGCACATAGTAGTTATGAGCTAAATTGAACTGTACACTCCATTGAGTTGAATGCATTACTTTCTATTCAATGCATTCTGTAGTAAGGTTGTGTACATAACTACATTGGGTGGTTTGGAACTGTATAGAGTTTGCATGTAGAGTGCTCAGTGCCATGGAATACTCCAATGCAAGCTGAATTCAGTAAACTACCTGTGACGATTTAGAGTGGAACAGCCATTGACTTGGTTTACTTCTGCAAAGGCTAAAGTTCCACAGTGCAGAGAAGGTAATGTTACTGAAAGTAACTTCTGGAGCATAGGTAGCACACTCATAAAATTGGTTGCAGACAACTCTAAATCATATGCTTAGTGTGCTAACAATGTTTACATCATGTTAGCACATAGTAGTTATCAGCAAAATATAACTGTACACTCCATTGAGTTCAAAGCATTACTTTCTATTCAATGCATTCTGTGGTAAGGTTGTGTACATAACTACTCTGGGTGGTTTGGAACTGTATAGAGTTTGCATGTAGAGTGCTCAGTGCCATGGAATACTCCAATGCAAGCTGAATTCAGTAACCTGCCTGTTACCATTTACAGTGGAACAGCCATTGACTTGGTTTACTTCTGCAAAGGCTAAAGTTCCTCTGTGTAGAGAAGGTAATGTTACTGAAAGTAACTTCTGGAGCATAGGTAGCACACTCATAAAATTGGTTGCAGACAACTCTAAATCATATGCTTAGTGTGCTTACATTGTTTACATCATGTTAGCGCATAGTATTTAGCAGCTAAATTGAACTGTACACTCGATTCAGTTGAATGCATTACTTTCTATTCAATGCATTCTGTGGTAAGGTTGTGTAGATAACTACGTTGTGTGGTTTGGAACTGTATAGATTTTGCATGTTGAGTGCTCAGTGCCAAGGAATACTCCAATGCAAGCTGAATTCAGTAATCTACCTGTTACTATTTAGAGTGGAATAGCCATTGACTTGGTTTACTTCTGCAAAGGCTAAAGTTCCACTGTGTAGAGAAGGTAATGTTACTGAAAGTAACTTCTGGAGCATAGGTAGCACACTCATAAAATTGGTTGCAGACAACTCTAAATCATATGCCTACTGTGCTTACATTGTTTACATCATGTTAGCACATAGTAGTTATCAGCAAAATATAACTGTACACTCCATTGAGTTCAAAGCATTACTTTCTATTCAATGCATTCTGTGGTAAGGTTGTGTACATAACTACTCTGGGTGGTTTGGAACTGTATAGAGTTTGCATGTAGAGTGCTCAGTGCCATGGAATACTCCAATGCAAGCTGAATTCAGTAACCTGCCTGTTACCATTTACAGTGGAACAGCCATTGACTTGGTTTACTTCTGCAAAGGCTAAAGTTCCTCTGTGTAGAGAAGGTAATGTTACTGAAAGTAACTTCTGGAGCATAGGTAGCACACTCATAAAATTGGTTGCAGACAACTCTAAATCATATGCCTACTGTGCTTACATTGTTTACATCATGTTAGCACATAGTAGTTATCAGCTAAATTGAACTGTACACTCCATTGAGTTGAATGCATTACTTTCTATTCAATGCATTCTGTGGTAAGGTTGTGTACATAACTACATTGGGTGGTTTGGAACTGTGTAGATTTTGCATCTTGAGTGCTCAGTGCAATGGAGTACTCCAATGCAAGCTGAATTCAGTAAACTACCTGTTACCATTTAGAGTGGAACAGCCATTGAGTTGGTTTACTGCTGCAAAGGCTAAAGTTCCACTGTGTAGAGAAGGTAATGTTACTGAAAGTAACTTCTGGAGCATAGGTAGCACACTCATAAAATTGGTTGCAGACAACTCTCAATCATATGCCTACTGTGCTTACATTGTTTACATCATATTAGCACATAGTAGTTATGAGCTAAATTGAACTGTACACTCCATTGAGTTGAATGCATTACTTTCTATTCAATGCATTCTGTAGTAAGGTTGTGTACATAACTACATTGGGTGGTTTGGAACTGTATAGAGTTTGCATGTAGAGTGCTCAGTGCCATGGAATACTCCAATGCAAGCTGAATTCAGTAAACTACCTGTGACGATTTAGAGTGGAACAGCCATTGACTTGGTTTACTTCTGCAAAGGCTAAAGTTCCACAGTGCAGAGAAGGTAATGTTACTGAAAGTAACTTCTGGAGCATAGGTAGCACACTCATAAAATTGGTTGCAGACAACTCTAAATCATATGCTTAGTGTGCTAACAATGTTTACATCATGTTAGCACATAGTAGTTATCAGCAAAATATAACTGTACACTCCATTGAGTTCAAAGCATTACTTTCTATTCAATGCATTCTGTGGTAAGGTTGTGTACATAACTACTCTGGGTGGTTTGGAACTGTATAGAGTTTGCATGTAGAGTGCTCAGTGCCATGGAATACTCCAATGCAAGCTGAATTCAGTAACCTGCCTGTTACCATTTACAGTGGAACAGCCATTGACCTGGTTTACTTCTGCAAAGGCTAAAGTTCCACTGTGTAGAGAAGGTAATGTTACTGAAAGTAACTTCTGGAGCATAGGTAGCACACTCATAAAATTGGTTGCAGACAACTCTAAATCATATGCTTAGTGTGCTTACATTGTTTACATCATGTTAGCGCATAGTATTTAGCAGCTAAATTGAACTGTACACTCGATTGAGTTGAATGCATTACTTTCTATTCAATGGATTCTGTGGTAAGTTTGTGTAGATAACTACGTTGTGTGGTTTGGAACTGTATAGATTTTGCCTGTTGAGTGCTCAGTGCCAAGGAATACTCCAATGCAAGCTGAATTCAGTAATCTACCTGTTACTATTTAGAGTGGAATAGCCATTGACTTGGTTTACTTCTGCAAAGGCTAAAGTTCCACTGTGTAGAGAAGGTAATGTTACTGAAAGTAACTTCTGGAGCATAGGTAGCACACTCATAAAATTGGTTGCAGACAACTCTAAATCATATGCCTACTGTGCTTACATTGTTTACATCATGTTAGCACATAGTAGTTATCAGCAAAATATAACTGTACACTCCATTGAGTTCAAAGCATTACTTTCTATTCAATGCATTCTGTGGTAAGGTTGTGTACATAACTACTCTGGGTGGTTTGGAACTGTATAGAGTTTGCATGTAGAGTGCTCAGTGCCATGGAATACTCCAATGCAAGCTGAATTCAGTAACCTGCCTGTTACCATTTACAGTGGAACAGCCATTGACTTGGTTTACTTCTGCAAAGGCTAAAGTTCCTCTGTGTAGAGAAGGTAATGTTACTGAAAGTAACTTCTGGAGCATAGGTAGCACACTCATAAAATTGGTTGCAGACAACTCTAAATCATATGCCTACTGTGCTTACATTGTTTACATCATGTTAGCACATAGTAGTTATCAGCTAAATTGAACTGTACACTCCATTGAGTTGAATGCATTACTTTCTATTCAATGCATTCTGTGGTAAGGTTGTGTACATAACTACATTGGGTGGTTTGGAACTGTGTAGATTTTGCATCTTGAGTGCTCAGTGCAATGGAGTACTCCAATGCAAGCTGAATTCAGTAAACTACCTGTTACCATTTAGAGTGGAACAGCCATTGAGTTGGTTTACTGCTGCAAAGGCTAAAGTTCCACTGTGTAGAGAAGGTAATGTTACTGAAAGTAACTTCTGGAGCATAGGTAGCACACTCATAAAATTGGTTGCAGACAACTCTCAATCATATGCCTACTGTGCTTACATTGTTTACATCATGTTAGCACATAGTAGTTATGAGCTAAATTGAACTGTACACTCCATTGAGTTGAATGCATTACTTTCTATTCAATGCATTCTGTAGTAAGGTTGTGTACATAACTACATTGGGTGGTTTGGAACTGTATAGAGTTTGCATGTAGAGTGCTCAGTGCCATGGAATACTCCAATGCAAGCTGAATTCAGTAAACTACCTGTGACGATTTAGAGTGGAACAGCCATTGACTTGGTTTACTTCTGCAAAGGCTAAAGTTCCACAGTGCAGAGAAGGTAATGTTACTGAAAGTAACTTCTGGAGCATAGGTAGCACACTCATAAAATTGGTTGCAGACAACTCTAAATCATATGCTTAGTGTGCTAACAATGTTTACATCATGTTAGCACATAGTAGTTATCAGCAAAATATAACTGTACACTCCATTGAGTTCAAAGCATTACTTTCTATTCAATGCATTCTGTGGTAAGGTTGTGTACATAACTACATTGTGTGGTTTGGAACTGTATAGAGTTTGCATGTAGAGTGCTCAGTGCCATGGAATACTCCAATGCAAGCTGAATTCAGTAACCTGCCTGTTACCATTTACAGTGGAACAGCCATTGACTTGGTTTACTTCTGCAAAGGCTAAAGTTCCTCTGTGTAGAGAAGGTAATGTTACTGAAAGTAACTTCTGGAGCATAGGTAGCACACTCATAAAATTGGTTGCAGACAACTCTAAATCATATGCTTAGTGTGCTTACATTGTTTACATCATGTTAGCGCATAGTATTTAGCAGCTAAATTGAACTGTACACTCGATTGAGTTGAATGCATTACTTTCTATTCAATGCATTCTGTGGTAAGGTTGTGTAGATAACTACGTTGTGTGGTTTGGAACTGTATAGATTTTGCATGTAGAGTGCTCAGTGCCAAGGAATACTCCAATGCAAGCTGAATTCAGTAAACTACCTGTTACCATTTAGAGTGGAACAGCCATTGACCTGGTTTACTTCTGCAAAGGCTAAAGTTCCACTGTGTAGAGAAGGTAATGTTACTGAAAGTAACTTCTGGAGCATAGGTAGCACACTCATAAAATTGGTTGCAGACAACTCTCAATCATATGCCTACTGTGCTTACATTGTTTACATCATGTTAGCACATAGTAGTTAGCAGCTAAATTGAACTGTACACTCCATTGAGTTGAATGCATTACTTTCTATTCAATGCATTCTGTAGTAAGGTTGTGTACATAACTACATTGGGTGGTTTGGAACTGTATAGAGTTTGCATGTAGAGTGCTCAGTGCCATGGAATACTCCAATGCAAGCTGAATTCAGTAAACTACCTGTGACGATTTAGAGTGGAACAGCCATTGACTTGGTTTACTTCTGCAAAGGCTAAAGTTCAACAGTGCAGAGAAGGTAATGTTACTGAAAGTAACTTCTGGAGCATAGGTAGCACACTCATAAAATTGGTTGCAGACAACTCTAAATCATATGCCTACTGTGCTTACATTGTTTACATCATGTTAGCACATAGTAGTTATCAGCTAAATTGAACTGTACACTCCATTGAGTTGAATGCATTACTTTCTATTCAATGCATTCTGTGGTAAGGTTGTGTACATAACTACATTGGGTGGTTTGGAACTGTGTAGATTTTGCATCTTGAGTGCTCAGTGCAATGGAGTACTCCAATGCAAGCTGAATTCAGTAAACTACCTGTTACCATTTAGAGTGGAACAGCCATTGAGTTGGTTTACTGCTGCAAAGGCTAAAGTTCCACTGTGTAGAGAAGGTAATGTTACTGAAAGTAACTTCTGGAGCATAGGTAGCACACTCATAAAATTGGTTGCAGACAACTCTCAATCATATGCCTACTGTGCTTACATTGTTTACATCATGTTAGCACATAGTAGTTATGAGCTAAATTGAACTGTACACTCCATTGAGTTGAATGCATTACTTTCTATTCAATGCATTCTGTAGTAAGGTTGTGTACATAACTACATTGGGTGGTTTGGAACTGTATAGAGTTTGCATGTAGAGTGCTCAGTGCCATGGAATACTCCAATGCAAGCTGAATTCAGTAAACTACCTGTGACGATTTAGAGTGGAACAGCCATTGACTTGGTTTACTTCTGCAAAGGCTAAAGTTCCACAGTGCAGAGAAGGTAATGTTACTGAAAGTAACTTCTGGAGCATAGGTAGCACACTCATAAAATTGGTTGCAGACAACTCTAAATCATATGCTTAGTGTGCTAACAATGTTTACATCATGTTAGCACATAGTAGTTATCAGCAAAATATAACTGTACAGTCCATTGAGTTCACAGCATTACTTTCTATTCAATGCATTCTGTGGTAAGGTTGTGTAGATAACTACATTGTGTGGTTTGGAACTGTATAGATTTTGCATGTTGAGTGCTCAGTGACAAGGAATACTCCAAT
Source organism: Hypanus sabinus (assembly GCF_030144855.1). Taxonomy (NCBI): domain Eukaryota; kingdom Metazoa; phylum Chordata; class Chondrichthyes; order Myliobatiformes; family Dasyatidae; genus Hypanus; species Hypanus sabinus. The sequence continues at coordinate 71,830,185 of NC_082714.1, read as the reverse complement.
GCAAGCTGAATTCAGTAAACTACCTGTTACCATTTAGAGTGGAAAGAGCCATTGACTTGGTTTACTTCTGCAAAGGCTAAAGTTCCACTCTGTAGAGAAGGTAATGTTACTGAAAGTAACTTCTGGAGCATAGGTAGCACACTCATAAAATTGGTTGCAGACAACTCTTAATCATATGCTTAGAGTGCTTACATTGTTTACATCATGTTAGCGCATAGTATTTAGCAGCTAAATTGAACTGTACACTCCATTGAGTTGAATGCATTACTTTCTATTCAATTCATTCTGTGGTTAGGTTGTGTAGATAACTACATTGTGTGGTTTGGAACTGTATAGATTTTGCATGTTGAGTGCTCAGTGACAAGGAATACTCCAATGCAAGCTGAATTCAGTAAACTACCTGTTACCATTTAGAGTGGAAAGAGCCATTGACTTGGTTTACTTCTGCAAAGGCTAAAGTTCCACTGTGTAGAGAAGGTAATGTTACTGAAATTAACTTCTGGAGCACAGGTAGCACACTCATAAAATTGGTTGCAGACAACTCTAAATCATATGCTTAGTGTGCTAACAATGTTTACATCATGTTAGCACATAGTAGTTATCAGCAAAATATAACTGTACACTGCATTGAGTTCAAAGCATTGATTTGTATTCAATGCATTCTGTGGTAAGGTTGTGTACATAACTACTCTGGGTGGTTTGGAACTGTATAGATTTTGCATGTAGCGTGCTCAGTGCAATGGAATACTCCAATGCAAGCTGAATTCAGTAACCTGCCTGTTACCATTTACAGTGGAACAGCCATTGACCTGGTTTACTTCTGCAAAGGCTAAAGTTCCACTGTGTAGAGAAGGTAATGTTACTGAAAGTAACTTCTGGAGCATAGGTAGCACACTCATAAAATTGGTTGCAGACAACTCTCAATCATATGCCTACTGTGCTTACATTGTTTACATCATGTTAGCACATAGTAGTTAGCAGCTAAATTGAACTGTACACTCCATTGAGTTGAATGCATTACTTTCTATTCAATGCATTCTGTAGTAAGGTTGTGTACATAACTACATTGGGTGGTTTGGAACTGTATAGAGTTTGCATGTAGAGTGCTCAGTGCCATGGAATACTCCAATGCAAGCTGAATTCAGTAAACTACCTGTGACGATTTAGAGTGGAACAGCCATTGACTTGGTTTACTTCTGCAAAGGCTAAAGTTCAACAGTGCAGAGAAGGTAATGTTACTGAAAGTAACTTCTGGAGCATAGGTAGCACACTCATAAAATTGGTTGCAGACAACTCTAAATCATATGCCTACTGTGCTTACATTGTTTACATCATGTTAGCACATAGTAGTTATCAGCTAAATTGAACTGTACACTCCATTGAGTTGAATGCATTACTTTCTATTCAATGCATTCTGTGGTAAGGTTGTGTACATAACTACATTGGGTGGTTTGGAACTGTGTAGATTTTGCATCTTGAGTGCTCAGTGCAATGGAGTACTCCAATGCAAGCTGAATTCAGTAAACTACCTGTTACCATTTAGAGTGGAACAGCCATTGAGTTGGTTTACTGCTGCAAAGGCTAAAGTTCCACTGTGTAGAGAAGGTAATGTTACTGAAAGTAACTTCTGGAGCATAGGTAGCACACTCATAAAATTGGTTGCAGACAACTCTCAATCATATGCCTACTGTGCTTACATTGTTTACATCATGTTAGCACATAGTAGTTATGAGCTAAATTGAACTGTACACTCCATTGAGTTGAATGCATTACTTTCTATTCAATGCATTCTGTAGTAAGGTTGTGTACATAACTACATTGGGTGGTTTGGAACTGTATAGAGTTTGCATGTAGAGTGCTCAGTGCCATGGAATACTCCAATGCAAGCTGAATTCAGTAAACTACCTGTGACGATTTAGAGTGGAACAGCCATTGACTTGGTTTACTTCTGCAAAGGCTAAAGTTCCACAGTGCAGAGAAGGTAATGTTACTGAAAGTAACTTCTGGAGCATAGGTAGCACACTCATAAAATTGGTTGCAGACAACTCTAAATCATATGCTTAGTGTGCTAACAATGTTTACATCATGTTAGCACATAGTAGTTATCAGCAAAATATAACTGTACACTCCATTGAGTTCAAAGCATTACTTTCTATTCAATGCATTCTGTGGTAAGGTTGTGTACATAACTACTCTGGGTGGTTTGGAACTGTATAGAGTTTGCATGTAGAGTGCTCAGTGCCATGGAATACTCCAATGCAAGCTGAATTCAGTAAACTACCTGTTACCATTTAGAGTGGAACAGCCATTGACCTGGTTTACTTCTGCAAAGGCTAAAGTTCCACTGTGTAGAGAAGGTAATGTTACTGAAAGTAACTTCTGGAGCATAGGTAGCACACTCATAAAATTGGTTGCAGACAACTCTCAATCATATGCCTACTGTGCTTACATTGTTTACATCATGTTAGCACATAGTAGTTAGCAGCTAAATTGAACTGTACACTCCATTGAGTTGAATGCATTACTTTCTATTCAATGCATTCTGTAGTAAGGTTGTGTACATAACTACATTGGGTGGTTTGGAACTGTATAGAGTTTGCATGTTGAGTGCTCAGTGCCAAGGAATACTCCAATGCAAGCTGAATTCAGTAAACTACCTGTTACCATTTAGAGTGGAACAGCCATTGACTTGGTTTACTTCTGCAAAGGCTAAAGTTCCACTGTGTAGAGAAGGTAATGTTACTGAAAGTAACTTCTGGAGCATAGGTAGCACACTCATAAAATTGGTTGCAGACAACTCTCAATCATATTCCTACTGTGCTTACATTGTTTACATCATGTTAGCACATAGTAGTTATCAGCAAAATATAACCGTACACTCCATTGAGTTCAAAGCATTGATTTCTATTCAATGCATTCTGTGGTAAGGTTGTGTACATAACTGCTCTGGGTGGTTTGGAACTGTATAGATTTTGCATGTAGAGTGCTCAGTGCAATGGAATACTCCAATGCAAGCTGAATTCAGTAACCTGCCTGATACCATTTACAGTGGAACAGCCATTGACTTGGTTTACTTCTGCAAAGGCTAAAGTTCCACAGTGCAGAGAAGGTAATGTTACTGAAAGTAACTTCTGCAGCATAGGTAGCACACTCATAAAATTGGTTGCAGACAACTCTAAATCATATGCTTAGTGTGCTAACAATGTTTACATCATGTTAGCACATAGTAGTTATCAGCAAAATATAACTGTACACTGCATTGAGTTCAAAGCATTGATTTGTATTCAATGCATTCTGTGGTAAGGTTGTGTACATAACTACTCTGGGTGGTTTGGAACTGTATAGATTTTGCATGTGGCGTGCTCAGTGCAATGGAATACTCCAATGCAAGCTGAATTCAGTAACCTGCCTGTTACCATTTACAGTGGAACAGCCATTGACTTGGTTTACTTCTGCAAAGGCTAAAGTTCCACTGTGTAGAGAAGGTAATGTTACTGAAAGTAACTTCTGGAGCATAGGTAGCACACTCATAAAATTGGTTGCAGACAACTCTAAATCATATGCTTAGTGTGCTTACATTGTTTACATCATGTTAGCGCATAGTATTTAGCAGCTAAATTGAACTGTACACTCCATTGAGTTGAATGCATTACTTTCTATTCAATTCATTCTGTGGTTAGGTTGTGTAGATAACTACATTGTGTGGTTTGGAACTGTATAGATTTTGCATGTTGCGTGCTCAGTGACAAGGAATACTCCAATGCAAGCTGAATTCAGTAAACTACCTGTTACCATTTAGAGTGGAAAGAGCCATTGACTTGGTTTACTTCTGCAAAGGCTAAAGTTCCACTGTGTAGAGAAGGTAATGTTACTGAAATTAACTTCTGGAGCACAGGTAGCACACTCATAAAATTGGTTGCAGACAACTCTAAATCATATGCTTAGTGTGCTAACAATGTTTACATCATGTTAGCACATAGTAGTTATCAGCAAAATATAACTGTACACTGCATTGAGTTCAAAGCATTGATTTGTATTCAATGCATTCTGTGGTAAGGTTGTGTACATAACTACTCTGGGTGGTTTGGAACTGTATAGATTTTGCATGTAGCGTGCTCAGTGCAATGGAATACTCCAATGCAAGCTGAATTCAGTAACCTGCCTGTTACCATTTACAGTGGAACAGCCATTGACTTGGTTTACTTCTGCAAAGGCTAAAGTTCCACTGTGTAGAGAAGGTAATGTTACTGAAAGTAACTTCTGGAGCATAGGTAGCACACTCATAAAATTGGTTGCAGACAACTCTCAATCATATGCCTACTGTGCTTACATTGTTTACATCATGTTAGCACATAGTAGTTATCAGCAAAATATAACCGTACACTCCATTGAGTTCAAAGCATTGATTTCTATTCAATGCATTCTGTGGTAAGGTTGTGTAGATAACTACATTGTGTGGTTTGGAACTGTATAGATTTTGCATGTTGAGTGCTCAGTGACAAGGAATACTCCAATGCAAGCTGAATTCAGTAAACTACCTGTTACCATTTAGAGTGGAAAGAGCCATTGACTTGGTTTACTTCTGCAAAGGCTAAAGTTCCACTGTGTAGAGAAGGTAATGTTACTGAAATTAACTTCTGGAGCACAGGTAGCACACTCATAAAATTGGTTGCAGACAACTCTAAATCATATGCTTAGTGTGCTAACAATGTTTACATCATGTTAGCACATAGTAGTTATCAGCAAAATATAACTGTACACTGCATTGAGTTCAAAGCATTGATTTGTATTCAATGCATTCTGTGGTAAGGTTGTGTACATAACTACTCTGGGTGGTTTGGAACTGTATAGATTTTGCATGTAGCGTGCTCAGTGCAATGGAATACTCCAATGCAAGCTGAATTCAGTAACCTGCCTGTTACCATTTACAGTGGAACAGCCATTGACTTGGTTTACTTCTGCAAAGGCTAAAGTTCCACTGTGTAGAGAAGGTAATGTTACTGAAAGTAACTTCTGGAGCATAGGTAGCACACTCATAAAATTGGTTGCAGACAACTCTCAATCATATGCCTACTGTGCTTACATTGTTTACATCATGTTAGCACATAGTAGTTATCAGCAAAATATAACCGTACACTCCATTGAGTTCAAAGCATTGATTTCTATTCAATGCATTCTGTGGTAAGGTTGTGTACATAACTACTCTGGGTGGTTTGGAACTGTATAGATTTTGCATGTAGAGTGCTCAGTGCAATGGAATACTCCAATGCAAGCTGAATTCAGTAACCTGCCTGATACCATTTACAGTGGAACAGCCATTGACTTGGTTTACTTCTGCAAAGGCTAAAGTTCCACAGTGCAGAGAAGGTAATGTTACTGAAAGTAACTTCTGCAGCATAGGTAGCACACTCATAAAATTGGTTGCAGACAACTCTAAATCATATGCTTAGTGTGCTAACAATGTTTACATCATGTTAGCACATAGTAGTTATCAGCAAAATATAACTGTACACTGCATTGAGTTCAAAGCATTGATTTGTATTCAATGCATTCTGTGGTAAGGTTGTGTACATAACTACTCTGGGTGGTTTGGAACTGTATAGATTTTGCATGTGGCGTGCTCAGTGCAATGGAATACTCCAATGCAAGCTGAATTCAGTAATCTGCCTGTTACCATTTACAGTGGAACAGCCATTGACTTGGTTTACTTCTGCAAAGGCTAAAGTTCCACTGTGTAGAGAAGGTAATGTTACTGAAAGTAACTTCTGGAGCATAGGTAGCACACTCATAAAATTGGTTGCAGAGAACTCTAAATCATATGCCTACTGTGCTTACTTTGTTTACATCATGTTAGCACATAGTAGTTATCAGCGAAATATAACTGTACAGTCCATTGAGTTCACAGCATTACTTTCTATTCAATGCATTCTGTGGTAAGGTTGTGTAGATAACTACATTGTGTGGTTTGGAACTGTATAGATTTTGCATGTTGAGTGCTCAGTGACAAGGAATACTCCAATGCAAGCTGAATTCAGTAAACTACCTGTTACCATTTAGAGTGGAAAGAGCCATTGACTTGGTTTACTTCTGCAAAGGCTAAAGTTCCACTCTGTAGAGAAGGTAATGTTACTGAAAGTAACTTCTGGAGCATAGGTAGCACACTCATAAAATTGGTTGCAGACAACTCTAAATCATATGCTTAGTGTGCTTACATTGTTTACATCATGTTAGCGCATAGTATTTAGCAGCTAAATTGAACTGTACACTCCATTGAGTTGAATGCATTACTTTCTATTCAATTCATTCTGTGGTAAGGTTGTGTAGATAACTACATTGTGTGGTTTGGAACTGTATAGATTTTGCATGTTGAGTGCTCAGTGACAAGGAATACTCCAATGCAAGCTGAATTCAGTAAACTACCTGTTACCATTTAGAGTGGAAAGAGCCATTGACTTGGTTTACTTCTGCAAAGGCTAAAGTTCCACTGTGTAGAGAAGGTAATGTTACTGAAATTAACTTCTGGAGCACAGGTAGCACACTCATAAAATTGGTTGCAGACAACTCTAAATCATATGCTTAGTGTGCTAACAATGTTTACATCATGTTAGCACATAGTAGTTATCAGCAAAATATAACTGTACACTGCATTGAGTTCAAAGCATTGATTTGTATTCAATGCATTCTGTGGTAAGGTTGTGTACATAACTACTCTGGGTGGTTTGGAACTGTATAGATTTTGCATGTAGCGTGCTCAGTGCAATGGAATACTCCAATGCAAGCTGAATTCAGTAACCTGCCTGTTACCATTTGCAGTGGAACAGCCATTGACTTGGTTTACTTCTGCAAAGGCTAAAGTTCCACTGTGTAGAGAAGGTAATGTTACTGAAAGTAACTTCTGGAGCATAGGTAGCACACTCATAAAATTGGTTGCAGAGAACTCTAAATCATATGCCTACTGTGCTTACTTTGTTTACATCATGTTAGCACATAGTAGTTATCAGCAAAATATAACTGTACACTCCATTGAGTTCACAGCATTACTTTGTATTCAATGCATTCTGTGGTAAGGTTGTGTACATAACTACTCTGGGTGGTTTGGAACTGTATAGAGTTTGCATGTAGAGTGCTCAGTGCCATGGAATACTCCAATGCAAGCTGAATTCAGTAAACTGCCTGTTACCATTTACAGTTGAACAGCCATTGACTTGGTTTACTTCTGCAAAGGCTAAAGTTCCACTGTGTAGAGAAGGTAATGTTACTGAAAGTAACTTCTGGAGCATAGGTAGCACACTCATAAAATTGGTTGCAGACAACTCTCAATCATATGCCTACTGTGCTTACATTGTTTACATCATGTTAGCACATAGTAGTTATCAGCAAAATATAACCGTACACTCCATTGAGTTCAAAGCATTGATTTCTATTCAATGCATTCTGTGGTAAGGTTGTGTAGATATCTACGTTGTGTGGTTTGGAACTGTATAGATTTTGCATGTTGAGTGCTCAGTGCCAAGGAATACTCCAATGCAAGCTGAATTCAGTAAACTACCTGTTACCATTTAGAGTGGAACAGCCATTGACTTGGTTTACTTCTGCAAAGGCTAAAGTTCCACTGTGTAGAGAAGGTAATGTTACTGAAAGTAACTTCTGGAGCATAGGTAGCACACTCATAAAATTGGTTGCAGACAACTCTCAATCATATGCCTACTGTGCTTACATTGTTTACATCATGTTAGCACATAGCAGTTATCAGCAAAATATAACCGTACACTCCATTGAGTTCAAAGCATTGATTTCAATTCAATGCATTCTGTGGTAAGGTTGTGTACATAACTACTCTGGGTGGTTTGGAACTGTATAGATTTTGCATGTAGAGTGCTCAGTGCAATGGAATACTCCAATGCAATCTGAATTCAGTAACCTGCCTGATACCATTTACAGTGGAACAGCCATTGACTTGGTTTACTTCTGCAAAGGCTAAAGTTCCACAGTGCAGAGAAGGTAATGTTACTGAAAGTAACTTCTGGAGCATAGGTAGCACACTCATAAAATTGGTTGCAGACAACTCTAAATCATATGCTTAGTGTGCTAACAATGTTTACATCATGTTAGCACATAGTAGTTATCAGCAAAATATAACTGTACACTCCTTTGAGTTCAAAGCATTACTTTCTATTCAATGCATTCTGTGGTAAGGTTGTGTACATAACTACTCTGGGTGGTTTGGAACTGTATAGAGTTTGCATGTAGAGTGCTCAGTGCCATGGAATACTCCAATGCAAGCTGAATTCAGTAACCTGCCTGTTACCATTTACAGTTGAACAGCCATTGACTTGGTTTACTTCTGCAAAGGCTAAAGTTCCTCTGTGTAGAGGTAATGTTACTGAAAGTAACTTCTGGAGCATAGGTAGCACACTCATAAAATTGGTTGCAGACAACTCTAAATCATATGCTTAGTGTGCTTACATTGTTTACATCATGTTAGCGCATAGTATTTAGCAGCTAAATTGAACTGTACACTCGATTGAGTTGAATGCATTACTTTCTATTCAATGCATTCTGTGGTAAGGTTGTGTAGATATCTACGTTGTGTGGTTTGGAACTGTATAGATTTTGCATGTTGAGTGCTCAGTGCCAAGGAATACTCCAATGCAAGCTGAATTCAGTAAACTACCTGTTACCATTTAGAGTGGAACAGCCATTGACTTGGTTTACTTCTGCAAAGGCTAAAGTTCCACAGTGCAGAGAAGGTAATGTTACTGAAAGTAACTTCTGGAGCATAGGTAGCACACTCATAAAATTGGTTGCAGACAACTCTAAATCATATGCTTAGTGTGCTAACAATGTTTACATCATGTTAGCACATAGTAGTTATCAGCAAAATATAACCGTACACTCCATTGAGTTCAAAGCATTGATTTCAATTCAATGCATTCTGTGGTAAGGTTGTGTACATAACTACTCTGGGTGGTTTGGAACTGTATAGATTTTGCATGTAGAGTGCTCAGTGCAATGGAATACTCCAATGCAATCTGAATTCAGTAACCTGCCTGATACCATTTACAGTGGAACAGCCATTGACTTGGTTTACTTCTGCAAAGGCTAAAGTTCCACAGTGCAGAGAAGGTAATGTTACTGAAAGTAACTTCTGGAGCATAGGTAGCACACTCATAAAATTGGTTGCAGACAACTCTAAATCATATGCTTAGTGTGCTAACAATGTTTACATCATGTTAGCACATAGTAGTTATCAGCAAAATATAACTGTACACTCCATTGAGTTCAAAGCATTGATTTCTATTCAATGCATTCTGTGGTAAGGTTGTGTACATAACTACTCTGGGTGGTTTGGAACTGTATAGAGTTTGCATGTAGAGTGCTCAGTGCCATGGAATACTCCAATGCAAGCTGAATTCAGTAACCTGCCTGTTACCATTTAGAGTGGAACAGCCATTGACTTGGTTTACTTCTGCAAAGGCTAAAGTTCCACAGTGCAGATAAGGTAATGTTACTGAAAGTAACTTCTGGAGCATAGGTAGCACACTCATAAAATTGGTTGCAGACAACTCTCAATCATATGCTTAGTGTGCTAACAATGTTTACATCATGTTAGCACATAGTAGTTATCAGCAAAATATAACTGTACACTCCATTGAGTTCAAAGCATTACTTTCTATTCAATGCATTCTGTGGTAAGGTTGTGTACATAACTACATTGTGTGGTTTGGAACTGTATAGATTTTGCATGTTGAGTGCTCAGTGACAAGGAATACTCCAATGCAAGCTGAATTCAGTAAACTACCTGTTACCATTTACAGTGGAGCAGCCATTGACTTGGTTTACTTCGGCAAAGGCTAAAGTTCCACTGTGAAGAGAAGGTAATGTTACTGAAAGTAACTTCTGGAGCATAGGTAGCACACTCATAAAATTGGTTGCAGACAACTCTAAATCATATGCTTAGTGTGCTAACAATGTTTACATCATGTTAGCACATAGTAGTTATCAGCAAAATATAACTGTAAACTCCATTGAGTTCAAAGCATTGATTTCTATTCAATGCATTCTGTGGTAAGGTTGTGTACATAACTACATTGGGTGGTTTTGAACTGCGTAGATTTTGCATGTATAGTGCTCACTGCAATGGAAAACTCCAATGCAAGCTGAATTCAGTAATCTGCCTGTTACCATTTACAGTGGAACAGCCATTGACTTCGTTTACTTCTGCAAAGGCTAAAGTTCCACTGTGTAGACAAGGTACTGTTACTGAAAGTAACTTCTGGAGCATAGGTAGCATACTCATAAAATTGGTTGCAGACAACTCTAAATCATATGGTTAGTGTACTCACAATGTTTACATCATGTTAGCACATAGTAGTTATCAGCAAAATATAACTGTACACTCCATTGAGTTCAAAGCATTACTTTCTATTCAATGCATTCTGTGGTAAGGTTGTGTACATAACTACATTGTGTGGTTTGCAACTGTATAGATTTTGCATGTTGAGTGCTCAGTGACAAGGAATACTCCAATGCAAGCTGAATTCAGTAAACTACCTGTTACCATTTACAGTGGAACAGCCATTGACTTGGTTTACTTCTGCAAAGGCTAAAGTTCCACTGTGAAGAGAAGGTAATGTTACTGAAAGTAACTTCTGGAGCATAGGTAGCACACTCATAAAATTGGTTGCAGACAACTCTAAATCATATGCTTAGTGTGCTAACAATGTTTACATCATGTTAGCACATAGTAGTTATCAGCAAAATATAACTGTAAACTCCATTGAGTTCAAAGCATTGATTTCTATTCAAAGCATTCTGTGGTAAGGTTGTGTACATAACTACATTGGGTGGTTTTGAACTGCGTAGATTTTGCATGTAGAGTGCTCACTGCAATGGAAAACTCCAATGCAAGCTGAATTCAGTAATCTGCCTGTTACCATTTACAGTGGAACAGCCATTGACTTCGTTTACTTCTGCAAAGGCTAAAGTTCCACTGTGTAGACAAGGTACTGTTACTGAAAGTAACTTCTGGAGCATAGGTAGCATACTCATAAAATTGGTTGCAGACAACTCTAAATCATATGCTTAGTGTGCTAACAATGTTTACATCATGTTAGCACATAGTAGTTATCAGCAAAATATAACTGTACACTCCTTTGAGTTCAAAGCATTACTTTCTATTCAATGCATTCTGTGGTAAGGTTGTGTACATAACTACTCTGGGTGGTTTGGAACTGTATAGAGTTTGCATGTAGAGTGCTCAGTGCCATGGAATACTCCAATGCAAGCTGAATTCAGTAACCTGCCTGTTACCATTTACAGTTGAACAGCCATTGACTTGGTTTACTTCTGCAAAGGCTAAAGTTCCTCTGTGCAGATAAGGTAATGTTACTGAAAGTAACTTCTGGAGCATAGGTAGCACACTCATAAAATTGGTTGCAGACAACTCTAAATCATATGCTTAGTGTGCTTACATTGTTTACATCATGTTAGCGCATAGTATTTAGCAGCTAAATTGAACTGTACACTCGATTGAGTTGAATGCATTACTTTCTATTCAATGCATTCTGTGGTAAGGTTGTGTAGATATCTACGTTGTGTGGTTTGGAACTGTATAGATTTTGCATGTTGAGTGCTCAGTGCCAAGGAATACTCCAATGCAAGCTGAATTCAGTAAACTACCTGTTACCATTTAGAGTGGAACAGCCATTGACTTGGTTTACTTCTGCAAAGGCTAACGTTCCACTGTGTCGAGAAGGTAATGTTACTGAAAGTAACTTCTGGAGCATAGGTAGCACACTCATAAAATTGGTTGCACACAACTCTCAATCATATGCCTACTGTGCTTACATTGTTTACATCATGTTAGCACATAGTAGTTATCAGCTAAATTGAACTGTACACTCCATTGAGTTGAATGCATTACTTTCTATTCAATGCATTCTGTAGTAAGGTTGTGTACATAACTACATTGGGTGGTTTGGAACTGTATAGAGTTTGCATGTAGAGTGCTCAGTGCCATGGAATACTCCAATGCAAGCTGAATTCAGTAAACTACCTGTTACCATTTAGAGTGGAACAGCCATTGACTTGGTTTACTTCTGCAAAGGCTAAAGTTCCACTGTGTAGAGAAGGTAATGTTACTGAAAGTAACTTCTGGAGCATAGGTAGCACACTCATAAAATTGGTTGCAGACAACTCTAAATCATATGCTTAGTGTGCTAACAATGTTTACATCATGTTAGCACATAGTAGTTATCAGCAAAATATAACTGTACACTCCTTTGAGTTCAAAGCATTACTTTCTATTCAATGCATTCTGTGGTAAGGTTGTGTACATAACTACTCTGGGTGGTTTGGAACTGTATAGAGTTTGCATGTAGAGTGCTCAGTGCCATGGAATACTCCAATGCAAGCTGAATTCAGTAACCTGCCTGTTACCATTTACAGTTGAACAGCCATTGACTTGGTTTACTTCTGCAAAGGCTAAAGTTCCTCTGTGTAGAGGTAATGTTACTGAAAGTAACTTCTGGAGCATAGGTAGCACACTCATAAAATTGGTTGCAGACAACTCTAAATCATATGCTTAGTGTGCTTACATTGTTTACATCATGTTAGCGCATAGTATTTAGCAGCTAAATTGAACTGTACACTCGATTGAGTTGAATGCATTACTTTCTATTCAATGCATTCTGTGGTAAGGTTGTGTAGATAACTACATTGTGTGGTTTGGAACTGTATAGATTTTGCATGTTGAGTGCTCAGTGCCAAGGAATACTCCAATGCAAGCTGAATTCAGTAAACTACCTGTTACCATTTAGAGTGGAACAGCCATTGACCTGGTTTACTTCTGCAAAGGCTAAAGTTCCACTGTGTAGAGAAGGTAATGTTACTGAAAGTAACTTCTGGAGCATAGGTAGCACACTCATAAAATTGGTTGCAGACAACTCTCAATCATATGCCTACTGTGCTTACATTGTTTACATCATGTTAGCACATAGTAGTTAGCAGCTAAATTGAACTGTACACTCCATTGAGTTGAATGCATTACTTTCTATTCAATGCATTCTGTAGTAAGGTTGTGTACATAACTACATTGGGTGGTTTGGAACTGTATAGAGTTTGCATGTAGAGTGCTCAGTGCCATGGAATACTCCAATGCAAGCTGAATTCAGTAAACTACCTGTTACCATTTAGAGTGGAACAGCCATTGACTTGGTTTACTTCTGCAAAGGCTAAAGTTCCACTGTGTAGAGAAGGTAATGTTACTGAAAGTAACTTCTGGAGCATAGGTAGCACACTCATAAAATTGGTTGCAGACAACTCTAAATCATATGCTTAGTGTGCTTACATTGTTTACATCATGTAGCGCATAGTATTTAGCAGCTAAATTGAACTGTACACTCCATTGAGTTGAATGCATTACTTTCTATTCAATCATTCTGTGGTTAGGTTGTGTAGATAACTACATTGTGTGGTTTGGAACTGTATAGATTTTGCATGTTGAGTGCTCAGTGACAAGGAATACTCCAATGCAAGCTGAATTCAGTAAACTACCTGTTACCATTTAGAGTGGAAAGAGCCATTGACTTGGTTTACTTCTGCAAAGGCTAAAGTTCCACTGTGTAGAGAAGGTAATGTTACTGAAATTAACTTCTGGAGCACAGGTAGCACACTCATAAAATTGGTTGCAGACAACTCTAAATCATATGCTTAGTGTGCTAACAATGTTTACATCATGTTAGCACATAGTAGTTATCAGCAAAATATAACTGTACACTGCATTGAGTTCAAAGCATTGATTTGTATTCAATGCATTCTGTGGTAAGGTTGTGTACATAACTACTCTGGGTGGTTTGGAACTGTATAGATTTTGCATGTAGCGTGCTCAGTGCAATGGAATACTCCAATGCAAGCTGAATTCAGTAACCTGCCTGTTACCATTTACAGTGGAACAGCCATTGACTTGGTTTACTTCTGCAAAGCTAAAGTTCCACTGTGTAGAGAAGGTAATGTTACTGAAAGTAACTTCTGGAGCATAGGTAGCACACTCATAAAATTGGTTGCAGACAACTCTCAATCATATGCCTACTGTTGTGCTTACATTGTTTACATCATGTTAGCACATAGTAGTTATCAGCAAAATATAACCGTACACTCCATTGAGTTCAAAGCATTGATTTCTATTCAATGCATTCTGTGGTAAGGTTGTGTAGATAACTACATTGTGTGGTTTGGAACTGTATAGATTTTGCATGTTGAGTGCTCAGTGACAAGGAATACTCCAATGCAAGCTGAATTCAGTAAACTACCTGTTACCATTTAGAGTGGAAAGAGCCATTGACTTGGTTTACTTCTGCAAAGGCTAAAGTTCCACTGTGTAGAGAAGGTAATGTTACTGAAATTAACTTCTGGAGCACAGGTAGCACACTCATAAAATTGGTTGCAGACAACTCTAAATCATATGCTTAGTGTGCTAACAATGTTTACATCATGTTAGCACATAGTAGTTATCAGCAAAATATAACTGTACACTGCATTGAGTTCAAAGCATTGATTTGTATTCAATGCATTCTGTGGTAAGGTTGTGTACATAACTACTCTGGGTGGTTTGGAACTGTATAGATTTTGCATGTAGCGTGCTCAGTGCAATGGAATACTCCAATGCAAGCTGAATTCAGTAACCTGCCTGTTACCATTTACAGTGGAACAGCCATTGACTTGGTTTACTTCTGCAAAGGCTAAAGTTCCACTGTGTAGAGAAGGTAATGTTACTGAAAGTAACTTCTGGAGCATAGGTAGCACACTCATAAAATTGGTTGCAGACAACTCTCAATCATATGCCTACTGTGCTTACATTGTTTACATCATGTTAGCACATAGTAGTTATCAGCAAAATATAACCGTACACTCCATTGAGTTCAAAGCATTGATTTCTATTCAATGCATTCTGTGGTAAGGTTGTGTACATAACTACTCTGGGTGGTTTGGAACTGTATAGATTTTGCATGTAGAGTGCTCAGTGCAATGGAATACTCCAATGCAAGCTGAATTCAGTAACCTGCCTGATACCATTTACAGTGGAACAGCCATTGACTTGGTTTACTTCTGCAAAGGCTAAAGTTCCACAGTGCAGAGAAGGTAATGTTACTGAAAGTAACTTCTGCAGCATAGGTAGCACACTCATAAAATTGGTTGCAGACAACTCTAAATCATATGCTTAGTGTGCTAACAATGTTTACATCATGTTAGCACATAGTAGTTATCAGCAAAATATAACTGTACACTGCATTGAGTTCAAAGCATTGATTTGTATTCAATGCATTCTGTGGTAAGGTTGTGTACATAACTACTCTGGGTGGTTTGGAACTGTATAGATTTTGCATGTGGCGTGCTCAGTGCAATGGAATACTCCAATGCAAGCTGAATTCAGTAATCTGCCTGTTACCATTTACAGTGGAACAGCCATTGACTTGGTTTACTTCTGCAAAGGCTAAAGTTCCACTGTGTAGAGAAGGTAATGTTACTGAAAGTAACTTCTGGAGCATAGGTAGCACACTCATAAAATTGGTTGCAGAGAACTCTAAATCATATGCCTACTGTGCTTACTTTGTTTACATCATGTTAGCACATAGTAGTTATCAGCGAAATATAACTGTACAGTCCATTGAGTTCACAGCATTACTTTCTATTCAATGCATTCTGTGGTAAGGTTGTGTAGATAACTACATTGTGTGGTTTGGAACTGTATAGATTTTGCATGTTGAGTGCTCAGTGACAAGGAATACTCCAATGCAAGCTGAATTCAGTAAACTACCTGTTACCATTTAGAGTGGAAAGAGCCATTGACTTGGTTTACTTCTGCAAAGGCTAAAGTTCCACTCTGTAGAGAAGGTAATGTTACTGAAAGTAACTTCTGGAGCATAGGTAGCACACTCATAAAATTGGTTGCAGACAACTCTAAATCATATGCTTAGTGTGCTTACATTGTTTACATCATGTTAGCGCATAGTATTTAGCAGCTAAATTGAACTGTACACTCCATTGAGTTGAATGCATTACTTTCTATTCAATTCATTCTGTGGTAAGGTTGTGTAGATAACTACATTGTGTGGTTTGGAACTGTATAGATTTTGCATGTTGAGTGCTCAGTGACAAGGAATACTCCAATGCAAGCTGAATTCAGTAAACTACCTGTTACCATTTAGAGTGGAAAGAGCCATTGACTTGGTTTACTTCTGCAAAGGCTAAAGTTCCACTGTGTAGAGAAGGTAATGTTACTGAAATTAACTTCTGGAGCACAGGTAGCACACTCATAAAATTGGTTGCAGACAACTCTAAATCATATGCTTAGTGTGCTAACAATGTTTACATCATGTTAGCACATAGTAGTTATCAGCAAAATATAACTGTACACTGCATTGAGTTCAAAGCATTGATTTGTATTCAATGCATTCTGTGGTAAGGTTGTGTACATAACTACTCTGGGTGGTTTGGAACTGTATAGATTTTGCATGTAGCGTGCTCAGTGCAATGGAATACTCCAATGCAAGCTGAATTCAGTAACCTGCCTGTTACCATTTACAGTGGAACAGCCATTGACTTGGTTTACTTCTGCAAAGGCTAAAGTTCCACTGTGTAGAGAAGGTAATGTTACTGAAAGTAACTTCTGGAGCATAGGTAGCACACTCATAAAATTGGTTGCAGAGAACTCTAAATCATATGCCTACTGTGCTTACTTTGTTTACATCATGTTAGCACATAGTAGTTATCAGCAAAATATAACTGTACACTCCATTGAGTTCACAGCATTACTTTGTATTCAATGCATTCTGTGGTAAGGTTGTGTACATAACTACTCTGGGTGGTTTGGAACTGTATAGAGTTTGCATGTAGAGTGCTCAGTGCCATGGAATACTCCAATGCAAGCTGAATTCAGTAAACTGCCTGTTACCATTTACAGTTGAACAGCCATTGACTTGGTTTACTTCTGCAAAGGCTAAAGTTCCACTGTGTAGAGAAGGTAATGTTACTGAAAGTAACTTCTGGAGCATAGGTAGCACACTCATAAAATTGGTTGCAGACAACTCTCAATCATATGCCTACTGTGCTTACATTGTTTACATCATGTTAGCACATAGTAGTTATCAGCAAAATATAACCGTACACTCCATTGAGTTCAAAGCATTGATTTCTATTCAATGCATTCTGTGGTAAGGTTGTGTAGATATCTACGTTGTGTGGTTTGGAACTGTATAGATTTTGCATGTTGAGTGCTCAGTGCCAAGGAATACTCCAATGCAAGCTGAATTCAGTAAACTACCTGTTACCATTTAGAGTGGAACAGCCATTGACTTGGTTTACTTCTGCAAAGGCTAAAGTTCCACTGTGTAGAGAAGGTAATGTTACTGAAAGTAACTTCTGGAGCATAGGTAGCACACTCATAAAATTGGTTGCAGACAACTCTCAATCATATGCCTACTGTGCTTACATTGTTTACATCATGTTAGCACATAGCAGTTATCAGCAAAATATAACCGTACACTCCATTGAGTTCAAAGCATTGATTTCAATTCAATGCATTCTGTGGTAAGGTTGTGTACATAACTACTCTGGGTGGTTTGGAACTGTATAGATTTTGCATGTAGAGTGCTCAGTGCAATGGAATACTCCAATGCAATCTGAATTCAGTAACCTGCCTGATACCATTTACAGTGGAACAGCCATTGACTTGGTTTACTTCTGCAAAGGCTAAAGTTCCACAGTGCAGAGAAGGTAATGTTACTGAAAGTAACTTCTGGAGCATAGGTAGCACACTCATAAAATTGGTTGCAGACAACTCTAAATCATATGCTTAGTGTGCTAACAATGTTTACATCATGTTAGCACATAGTAGTTATCAGCAAAATATAACTGTACACTCCTTTGAGTTCAAAGCATTACTTTCTATTCAATGCATTCTGTGGTAAGGTTGTGTACATAACTACTCTGGGTGGTTTGGAACTGTATAGAGTTTGCATGTAGAGTGCTCAGTGCCATGGAATACTCCAATGCAAGCTGAATTCAGTAACCTGCCTGTTACCATTTACAGTTGAACAGCCATTGACTTGGTTTACTTCTGCAAAGGCTAAAGTTCCTCTGTGTAGAGGTAATGTTACTGAAAGTAACTTCTGGAGCATAGGTAGCACACTCATAAAATTGGTTGCAGACAACTCTAAATCATATGCTTAGTGTGCTTACATTGTTTACATCATGTTAGCGCATAGTATTTAGCAGCTAAATTGAACTGTACACTCGATTGAGTTGAATGCATTACTTTCTATTCAATGCATTCTGTGGTAAGGTTGTGTAGATATCTACGTTGTGTGGTTTGGAACTGTATAGATTTTGCATGTTGAGTGCTCAGTGCCAAGGAATACTCCAATGCAAGCTGAATTCAGTAAACTACCTGTTACCATTTAGAGTGGAACAGCCATTGACTTGGTTTACTTCTGCAAAGGCTAAAGTTCCACAGTGCAGAGAAGGTAATGTTACTGAAAGTAACTTCTGGAGCATAGGTAGCACACTCATAAAATTGGTTGCAGACAACTCTAAATCATATGCTTAGTGTGCTAACAATGTTTACATCATGTTAGCACATAGTAGTTATCAGCAAAATATAACTGTACACTCCATTGAGTTCAAAGCATTACTTTCTATTCAATGCATTCTGTGGTAAGGTTGTGTAGATAACTACGTTGTGTGGTTTGGAACTGTATAGATTTTGCATGTTGAGTGCTCAGTGCCAAGGAATACTCCAATGCAAGCTGAATTCAGTAAACTACCTGTTACCATTTAGAGTGGAACAGCCATTGACTTGGTTTACTTCTGCAAAGGCTAAAGTTCCACTGTGTAGAGAAGGTAATGTTACTGAAAGTAACTTCTGGAGCATAGGTAGCACACTCATAAAATTGGTTGCAGACAACTCTCAATCATATGCCTACTGTGCTTACATTGTTTACATCATGTTAGCACATAGCAGTTATCAGCAAAATATAACCGTACACTCCATTGAGTTCAAAGCATTGATTTCAATTCAATGCATTCTGTGGTAAGGTTGTGTACATAACTACTCTGGGTGGTTTGGAACTGTATAGATTTTGCATGTAGAGTGCTCAGTGCAATGGAATACTCCAATGCAATCTGAATTCAGTAACCTGCCTGATACCATTTACAGTGGAACAGCCATTGACTTGGTTTACTTCTGCAAAGGCTAAAGTTCCACAGTGCAGAGAAGGTAATGTTACTGAAAGTAACTTCTGGAGCATAGGTAGCACACTCATAAAATTGGTTGCAGACAACTCTAAATCATATGCTTAGTGTGCTAACAATGTTTACATCATGTTAGCACATAGTAGTTATCAGCAAAATATAACTGTACACTCCATTGAGTTCAAAGCATTGATTTCTATTCAATGCATTCTGTGGTAAGGTTGTGTACATAACTACTCTGGGTGGTTTGGAACTGTATAGAGTTTGCATGTAGAGTGCTCAGTGCCATGGAATACTCCAATGCAAGCTGAATTCAGTAACCTGCCTGTTACCATTTAGAGTGGAACAGCCATTGACTTGGTTTACTTCTGCAAAGGCTAAAGTTCCACAGTGCAGAGAAGGTAATGTTACTGAAAGTAACTTCTGGAGCATAGGTAGCACACTCATAAAATTGGTTGCAGACAACTCTCAATCATATGCTTAGTGTGCTAACAATGTTTACATCATGTTAGCACATAGTAGTTATCAGCAAAATATAACTGTACACTCCATTGAGTTCAAAGCATTACTTTCTATTCAATGCATTCTGTGGTAAGGTTGTGTACATAACTACATTGTGTGGTTTGGAACTGTATAGATTTTGCATGTTGAGTGCTCAGTGACAAGGAATACTCCAATGCAAGCTGAATTCAGTAAACTACCTGTTACCATTTACAGTGGAACAGCCATTGACTTGGTTTACTTCTGCAAAGGCTAAAGTTCCACTGTGAAGAGAAGGTAATGTTACTGAAAGTAACTTCTGGAGCATAGGTAGCACACTCATAAAATTGGTTGCAGACAACTCTAAATCATATGCTTAGTGTGCTAACAATGTTTACATCATGTTAGCACATAGTAGTTATCAGCAAAATATAACTGTAAACTCCATTGAGTTCAAAGCATTGATTTCTATTCAATGCATTCTGTGGTAAGGTTGTGTACATAACTACATTGGGTGGTTTTGAACTGCGTAGATTTTGCATGTATAGTGCTCACTGCAATGGAAAACTCCAATGCAAGCTGAATTCAGTAATCTGCCTGTTACCATTTACAGTGGAACAGCCATTGACTTCGTTTACTTCTGCAAAGGCTAAAGTTCCACTGTGTAGACAAGGTACTGTTACTGAAAGTAACTTCTGGAGCATAGGTAGCATACTCATAAAATTGGTTGCAGACAACTCTAAATCATATGGTTAGTGTACTCACAATGTTTACATCATGTTAGCACATAGTAGTTATCAGCAAAATATAACTGTACACTCCATTGAGTTCAAAGCATTACTTTCTATTCAATGCATTCTGTGGTAAGGTTGTGTACATAACTACATTGTGTGGTTTGCAACTGTATAGATTTTGCATGTTGAGTGCTCAGTGACAAGGAATACTCCAATGCAAGCTGAATTCAGTAAACTACCTGTTACCATTTACAGTGGAACAGCCATTGACTTGGTTTACTTCTGCAAAGGCTAAAGTTCCACTGTGAAGAGAAGGTAATGTTACTGAAAGTAACTTCTGGAGCATAGGTAGCACACTCATAAAATTGGTTGCAGACAACTCTAAATCATATGCTTAGTGTGCTAACAATGTTTACATCATGTTAGCACATAGTAGTTATCAGCAAAATATAACTGTAAACTCCATTGAGTTCAAAGCATTGATTTCTATTCAAAGCATTCTGTGGTAAGGTTGTGTACATAACTACATTGGGTGGTTTTGAACTGCGTAGATTTTGCATGTAGAGTGCTCACTGCAATGGAAAACTCCAATGCAAGCTGAATTCAGTAATCTGCCTGTTACCATTTACAGTGGAACAGCCATTGACTTCGTTTACTTCTGCAAAGGCTAAAGTTCCACTGTGTAGACAAGGTACTGTTACTGAAAGTAACTTCTGGAGCATAGGTAGCATACTCATAAAATTGGTTGCAGACAACTCTAAATCATATGCTTAGTGTGCTAACAATGTTTACATCATGTTAGCACATAGTAGTTATCAGCAAAATATAACTGTACACTCCTTTGAGTTCAAATCATTACTTTCTATTCAATGCATTCTGTGGTAAGGTTGTGTACATAACTACTCTGGGTGGTTTGGAACTGTATAGAGTTTGCATGTAGAGTGCTCAGTGCCATGGAATACTCCAATGCAAGCTGAATTCAGTAACCTGCCTGTTACCATTTACAGTTGAACAGCCATTGACTTGGTTTACTTCTGCAAAGGCTAAAGTTCCTCTGTGTAGAGGTAATGTTACTGAAAGTAACTTCTGGAGCATAGGTAGCACACTCATAAAATTGGTTGCAGACAACTCTAAATCATATGCTTAGTGTGCTTACATTGTTTACATCATGTTAGCGCATAGTATTTAGCAGCTAAATTGAACTGTACACTCGATTGAGTTGAATGCATTACTTTCTATTCAATGCATTCTGTGGTAAGGTTGTGTAGATATCTACGTTGTGTGGTTTGGAACTGTATAGATTTTGCATGTTGAGTGCTCAGTGCCAAGGAATACTCCAATGCAAGCTGAATTCAGTAAACTACCTGTTACCATTTAGAGTGGAACAGCCATTGACTTGGTTTACTTCTGCCGAGGCTAACGTTCCACTGTGTCGAGAAGGTAATGTTACTGAAAGTAACTTCTGGAGCATAGGTAGCACACTCATAAAATTGGTTGCACACAACTCTCAATCATATGCCTACTGTGCTTACATTGTTTACATCATGTTAGCACATAGTAGTTATCAGCTAAATTGAACTGTACACTCCATTGAGTTGAATGCATTACTTTCTATTCAATGCATTCTGTAGTAAGGTTGTGTACATAACTACATTGGGTGGTTTGGAACTGTATAGAGTTTGCATGTAGAGTGCTCAGTGCCATGGAATACTCCAATGCAAGCTGAATTCAGTAAACTACCTGTGACGATTTAGAGTGGAACAGCCATTGACTTGGTTTACTTCTGCAAAGGCTAAAGTTCCACAGTGCAGAGAAGGTAATGTTACTGAAAGTAACTTCTGGAGCATAGGTAGCACACTCATAAAATTGGTTGCAGACAACTCTAAATCATATGCTTAGTGTGCTAACAATGTTTACATCATGTTAGCACATAGTAGTTATCAGCAAAATATAACTGTACACTCCATTGAGTTCAAAGCATTACTTTCTATTCAATGCATTCTGTGGTAAGGTTGTGTAGATAACTACGTTGTGTGGTTTGGAACTGTATAGATTTTGCATGTTGAGTGCTCAGTGCCAAGGAATACTCCAATGCAAGCTGAATTCAGTAAACTACCTGTTACCATTTAGAGTGGAACAGCCATTGACTTGGTTTACTTCTGCAAAGGCTAAAGTTCCACTGTGTAGAGAAGGTAATGTTACTGAAAGTAACTTCTGGAGCATAGGTAGCACACTCATAAAATTGGTTGCAGACAACTCTAAATCATATGCTTAGTGTGCTAACAATGTTTACATCATGTTAGCACATAGTAGTTATCAGCAAAATATAACTGTACACTCCTTTGAGTTCAAAGCATTACTTTCTATTCAATGCATTCTGTGGTAAGGTTGTGTACATAACTACTCTGGGTGGTTTGGAACTGTATAGAGTTTGCATGTAGAGTGCTCAGTGCCATGGAATACTCCAATGCAAGCTGAATTCAGTAACCTGCCTGTTACCATTTACAGTTGAACAGCCATTGACTTGGTTTACTTCTGCAAAGGCTAAAGTTCCTCTGTGTAGAGGTAATGTTACTGAAAGTAACTTCTGGAGCATAGGTAGCACACTCATAAAATTGGTTGCAGACAACTCTAAATCATATGCTTAGTGTGCTTACATTGTTTACATCATGTTAGCGCATAGTATTTAGCAGCTAAATTGAACTGTACACTCGATTGAGTTGAATGCATTACTTTCTATTCAATGCATTCTGTGGTAAGGTTGTGTAGATAACTACATTGTGTGGTTTGGAACTGTATAGATTTTGCATGTTGAGTGCTCAGTGCCAAGGAATACTCCAATGCAAGCTGAATTCAGTAAACTACCTGTTACCATTTAGAGTGGAACAGCCATTGACTTGGTTTACTTCTGCAAAGGCTAAAGTTCCACTGTGTCGAGAAGGTAATGTTACTGAAAGTAACTTCTGGAGCATAGGTAGCACACTCATAAAATTGGTTGCAGACAACTCTCAATCATATGCCTACTGTGCTTACATTGTTTACATCATGTTAGCACATAGTAGTTATCAGCTAAATTGAACTGTACACTCCATTGAGTTGAATGCATTACTTTCTATTCAATGCATTCTGTAGTAAGGTTGTGTACATAACTACATTGGGTGGTTTGGAACTGTATAGATTTTGCATGTTGAGTGCTCAGTGACAAGGAATACTCCAATGCAAGCTGAATTCAGTAAACTACCTGTTACCATTTACAGTGGAACAGCCATTGACTTGGTTTACTTCTGCAAAGGCTAAAGTTCCACTGTGAAGAGAAGGTAATGTTACTGAAAGTAACTTCTGGAGCATAGGTAGCACACTCATAAAATTGGTTGCAGACAACTCTAAATCATATGCTTAGTGTGCTAACAATGTTTACATCATGTTAGCACATAGTAGTTATCAGCAAAATATAACTGTAAACTCCATTGAGTTCAAAGCATTGATTTCTATTCAATGCATTCTGTGGTAAGGTTGTGTACATAACTACATTGGGTGGTTTTGAACTGCGTAGATTTTGCATGTATAGTGCTCACTGCAATGGAAAACTCCAATGCAAGCTGAATTCAGTAATCTGCCTGTTACCATTTACAGTGGAACAGCCATTGACTTCGTTTACTTCTGCAAAGGCTAAAGTTCCACTGTGTAGACAAGGTACTGTTACTGAAAGTAACTTCTGGAGCATAGGTAGCATACTCATAAAATTGGTTGCAGACAACTCTAAATCATATGGTTAGTGTACTCACAATGTTTACATCATGTTAGCACATAGTAGTTATCAGCAAAATATAACTGTACACTCCATTGAGTTCAAAGCATTACTTTCTATTCAATGCATTCTGTGGTAAGGTTGTGTACATAACTACATTGTGTGGTTTGCAACTGTATAGATTTTGCATGTTGAGTGCTCAGTGACAAGGAATACTCCAATGCAAGCTGAATTCAGTAAACTACCTGTTACCATTTACAGTGGAACAGCCATTGACTTGGTTTACTTCTGCAAAGGCTAAAGTTCCACTGTGAAGAGAAGGTAATGTTACTGAAAGTAACTTCTGGAGCATAGGTAGCACACTCATAAAATTGGTTGCAGACAACTCTAAATCATATGCTTAGTGTGCTAACAATGTTTACATCATGTTAGCACATAGTAGTTATCAGCAAAATATAACTGTAAACTCCATTGAGTTCAAAGCATTGATTTCTATTCAAAGCATTCTGTGGTAAGGTTGTGTACATAACTACATTGGGTGGTTTTGAACTGCGTAGATTTTGCATGTAGAGTGCTCACTGCAATGGAAAACTCCAATGCAAGCTGAATTCAGTAATCTGCCTGTTACCATTTACAGTGGAACAGCCATTGACTTCGTTTACTTCTGCAAAGGCTAAAGTTCCACTGTGTAGACAAGGTACTGTTACTGAAAGTAACTTCTGGAGCATAGGTAGCATACTCATAAAATTGGTTGCAGACAACTCTAAATCATATGGTTAGTGTACTCACAATGTTTACATCATGTTAGCACATAGTAGTTATCAGCTAAATTGAACTGTACACTCCATTGAGTTGAATACATTACTTTCTATTCAATGCATTCTGTGGTAAGGTTGTGTACATAACTACTCTGGGTGGTTTGGATCTGTATAGATTTTGCATGTAGAGTGCTCACTGCAATGGAATAATCCAAAGCAAGCTGAATTCAGTAACCTGCCTGTTACCATTTACAGTGGAACAGCCATTGACTTGGTTTACTTCTGCAAAGGCTAAATTTCCACTGTGTAGAGAAGGTAATGTTACTGAAAGTAACTTCTGGAGCATAGGTAGCACACTCATAAAATTGGTTGCAGACAACTCTAAATCATATGCCTACTGTGCTTACATTGTTTACATCATGTTAGCACATAGTAGTTATCAGCTAAATTGAACTGTACACTCCATTGAGTTGAGTGCATTACTTTCTATTCAATGCATTCTGTAGTAAGGGTGTGTACATAACTACATTGGGTGGTTTGGAACTGTATAGAGTTTGCATGTAGAGTGCTCAGTGCCATAGAACACTCCAATGCAAGCTGAATTCAGTAAACTACCTGTTACCATTTACAGTGGAACAGCCATTGACTTGGTTTACTTCTGCAAAGGCTAAAGTTCCACAGTGCAGAGAAGGTAATGTTACTGAAAGTAACTTCTGGAGCATAGGTAGCACACTCATAAAATTGGTTGCAGATAACTCTAAATCATATGCTTAGTGTTCTAACAATGTTTACATCATGTTAGCACATAGTCGTTATCAGCTAAAGTGAACTGTACACTCTATTGAGTTGAATGCATTACTTTCTATTCAATGCATTCTGTAGTAAGGTTGTGTACATAACTACATTGGGTGGTTTGGAACTGTATAGAGTTTGCATGTAGAGTGCTCAGTGCCATGGAATACTCCAATGCAAGCTGAATCCAGTAAACTACCTGTGACGATTTAGAGTGGAACAGCCATTGAGTTGGTTTACTTCTGCAAAGGCTAAAGTTCCACAGTGCAGAGAAGGTAATGTTACTGAAAGTAACTTCTGGAGCATAGGTAGCACACTCATAAAATTGGTTGCAGACAACTCTAAATCATATGCTTAGTGTTCTAACAATGTTTACATCACGTTAGCACATAGTATTTAGCGGCTAAATTGAACTGTACACTCCATTGAGTTGAATGCATTACTTTCTATTCAATGCATTCTGTGGTAAGTTTGTGTAGATAACTACGTTGTGTGGTTTGGAACTGTATAGATTTTGCATGTTGAGTGCTCAGTGCCAAGGAATACTCCAATGCAAGCTGAATTCAGTAATCTACCTGTTACCATTTAGAGTGGAATAGCCATTGACTTGGTTTACTTCTGCAAAGGCTAAAGTTCCACTGTGTAGAGAAGGTAATGTTACTGAAAGTAACTTCTGGAGCATAGGTAGCACACTCATAAAATTGGTTGCAGACAACTCTCAATCATATGCCGACTGTGCTTACATTGTTTACATCATGTTAGCACATAGTCGTTATCAGCTAAAGTGAACTGTACACTCTATTGAGTTGAATGCATTACTTTCTATTCAATGCATTCTGTAGTAAGGTTGTGTACATAACTACATTGGGTGGTTTGGAACTGTATAGAGTTTGCATGTAGAGTGCTCAGTGCCATGGAATACTCCAATGCAAGCTGAATCCAGTAAACTACCTGTGACGATTTAGAGTGGAACAGCCATTGAGTTGGTTTACTTCTGCAAAGGCTAAAGTTCCACAGTGCAGAGAAGGTAATGTTACTGAAAGTAACTTCTGGAGCATAGGTAGCACACTCATAAAATTGGTTGCAGACAACTCTAAATCATATGCTTAGTGTTCTAACAATGTTTACATCACGTTAGCACATAGTATTTAGCGGCTAAATTGAACTGTACACTCCATTGAGTTGAATGCATTACTTTCTATTCAATGCATTCTGTGGTAAGTTTGTGTAGATAACTACGTTGTGTGGTTTGGAACTGTATAGATTTTGCATGTTGAGTGCTCAGTGCCAAGGAATACTCCAATGCAAGCTGAATTCAGTAATCTACCTGTTACCATTTAGAGTGGAATAGCCATTGACTTGGTTTACTTCTGCAAAGGCTAAAGTTCCACTGTGTAGAGAAGGTAATGTTACTGAAAGTAACTTCTGGAGCATAGGTAGCACACTCATAAAATTGGTTGCAGACAACTCTCAATCATATGCCGACTGTGCTTACATTGTTTACATCATGATAGCACATAGTAGTTATCAGCAAAATATAACTGTACACTCCATTGAGTTCAAAGCATTGATTTCTATTCAATGCATTCTGTGGTAAGGTTGTGTACATAACTAAGCTGGGTGGTTTGGAACTGTATAGATTTTGCATGTAGAGTGCTCAGTGCAATGGAATACTCCAATGCAAGCTGAATTCAGTAACCTGCCTGTTACTATTTACAGTGGAACAGCCATTGACTTGGTTTACTTCTACAAAGGCTAAAGTTCCACTGTGTAGAGAAGGTAATGTTACTGAAAGTAACTTCTGGAGAATAGGTAGCACACTCATAAAATTGGTTGCAGACAACTCTAAATCATATGCCTACTGTGCTTACATTGTTTACATCATGTTAGCACATAGTAGTTATCAGCTAAATTGAACTGTACACTCCATTGAGTTGAATGCATAACTTTCTATTCAATGCATTCTGTGGTAAGGTTGTGTACATAACTACATTGGGTGGTTTGGAACTGTGTAGATTTTGCATCTTGACTGCTCAGTGCAATGGAGTACTCCAATGCAAGCTGAATTCAGTAACCTACCTGTTACCATTTACAGTGGAACAGCCATTGACTTGGTTTACTTCTGCAAAGGCTAAAGTTCCACTGTGTAGACAAGGTACTGTTACTGAAAGTAACTTCTGGAGCATAGGTAGCACACTCATAAAATTGGTTGCAGACAACTCTAAATCATATGCCTACTGTGCTTACATTGTTTACATCATGTTAGTACATAGTAGTCATCAGCTAAATTGAACTGTAATCTCCATTGAGTTGAATGCGTTACTTCCTATTCAATGCATTCTGTGGTAAGGTTGTGCACATAACTACTTTGGGTGGTTTAGAACTGTATAGATTTTGCATGTTGAGTGCTCAGTGCCATGGAATACTCCAATGCAAGCTGAATTCAGTAAACTACCTGTTACCATTTAGAGTGGAACAGCCATTGACTTGGTTTACTTCTGCAAAGGCTAAAGTTCCACTGTGTAGAGAAGGTAATGTTACTGAAAGTAACTTCTGGAGCATAGGTAGCACACTCATAAAATTGGTTGCAGACAACTCTAAATCATATGCTTAGTGTGCTAACAATGTTTACATCATGTTAGCACATAGTAGTTATCAGCAAAATATAACTGTACACTCCATTGAGTTCAAAGCATTGATTTCTATTCAATGCATTCTGTGGTAAGGTTGTGTACATAACTACACTGGGTGGTTTGGAACTGTATAGATTTTGCATGTAGAGTGCTCACTGCAATGGAATACTCCAAATCAAGCTGAATTCAGTAACCTGCCTGTTACCATTTACAATGGAACAGCCATTGACTTGGTTTACTTCTGCAAAGGCTAAAGTTCCACTGTGTAGAGAAGGTAATGTTACTGAAAGTAACTTCTGGAGCATAGGTAGCACACACATAAAATTGGTTGCAGACAACACTAAATCATATGCTTAGTGTGCTTACATTGTTTACATCATGTTAGCACATAGTATTTAGCAGCTAAATTGAACTGTACACTCCATTGAGTTGAATGCATTACTTTCTATTCAATGCATTCTGTGGTAAGGTTGCGTAGATAACTACATTGTGTGGTTTGGAACTGTATAGATTTTGCATGTTGAGTGCTCAGTGCCAAGGAATACTCCAATGCAAGCTGAATTCAGTAATCTACCTGTTACCATTTAGAGTGGAATAGCCATTGACTTGGTTTACTTCTGCAAAGGCTAAAGTTCCACTGTGTAGAGAAGGTAATGTTACTGAAAGTAACTTCTGGAGCATAGGTAGCACACTCATAAAATTGGTTGCAGACAACTCTCAATCATACGCCTACTGTGCTTACATTGTTTACATCATGTTAGCACATAGTAGTTATCAGCAAAATATAACTGTACACTCCATTGAGTTCAAAGCATTGATTTCTATTCAATGCATTCTGTGGTAAGGTTGTGTACATAACTACGCTGGGTGGTTTGGAACTGTATAGATTTTGCATGTAGAGTGCTCAGTGCAATGGAATACTCCAATGCAAGCTGAATTCAGTAACCTGCCTGTTACTATTTACAGTGGAACAGCCATTGACTTGGTTTACTTCTACAAAGGCTAAAGTTCCACTGTCTAGAGAAGGTAATGTTACTGAAAGTAACTTCTGGAGAATAGGTAGCACACTCATAAAATTGGTTGCAGACAACTCTAAATC
Source organism: Hypanus sabinus (assembly GCF_030144855.1). NCBI lineage: Eukaryota > Metazoa > Chordata > Chondrichthyes > Myliobatiformes > Dasyatidae > Hypanus > Hypanus sabinus. Next base: position 71,800,690 of record NC_082714.1, on the reverse strand, counting down.
ATATGCATACTGTGCTTACATTGTTTACATCATGTTAGCACATAGTAGTTATCAGCTAAATTGAACTGTACACTCCATTGAGTTGAATGCATAACTTTCTATTCAATGCATTCTGTGGTAAGGTTGTGTACATAACTACATTGGGTGGTTTGGAACTGTGTAGATTTTGCATCTTGACTGCTCAGTGCAATGGAGTACTCCAATGCAAGCTGAATTCAGTAACCTACCTGTTACCATTTACAGTGGAACAGCCATTGACTTGGTTTACTTCTGCAAAGGCTAAAGTTCCACTGTGTAGACAAGGTACTGTTACTGAAAGTAACTTCTGGAGCATAGGTAGCACACTCATAAAATTGGTTGCAGACAACTCTAAATCATATGCCTACTGTGCTTACATTGTTTACATCATGTTAGTACATAGTAGTCATCAGCTAAATTCAACTGTAATCTCCATTGAGTTGAATGCGTTACTTCCTATTCAATGCATTCTGTGGTAAGGTTGTGCACATAACTACTTTGGGTGGTTTAGAACTGTATAGATTTTGCATGTTGAGTGCTCAGTGCCATGGAATACTCCAATGCAAGCTGAATTCAGTAAACTACCTGTTACCATTTAGAGTGGAACAGCCATTGACTTGGTATACTTCTGCAAAGGCTAAAGTTCCACTGTGTAGAGAAGGTAATGTTACTGAAAGTAACTTCTGGAGCATAGGTAGCACACTCATAAAATTGGTTGCAGACAACTCTAAATCATATACTTAGTGTGCTAACAATGTTTACATCATGTTAGCACATAGTAGTTATCAGCAAAATATAACTGTACACTCCATTGAGTTCAAAGCATTGATTTCAATTCAATGCATTCTGTGGTAAGGTTGTGTACATAACTACACTGGGTGGTTTGGAACTGTATAGATTTTGCATGTAGAGTGCTCACTGCAATGGAATACTCCAAAGCAAGCTGAATTCAGTAACCTGCCTGTTACCATTTACAATGGAACAGCCATTGACTTGGTTTACTTCTGCAAAGGCTAAAGTTCCACTGTGTAGCGAAAGTAATGTTACTGAAAGTAACTTCTGGAGCATAGGTAGCACACACATAAAATTGGTTGCAGACAACTCTAAATCATATGCTTAGTGTGCTTACATTGTTTACATCATGTTAGCACATAGTATTTAGCAGCTAAATTGAACTGTACACTCCATTGAGTTGAATGCATTACTTTCTATTCAATGCATTCTGTGGTAAGGTTGCGTAGATAACTACATTGTGTGGTTTGGAACTGTATAGATTTTGCATGTTGTGTGCTCAGTGCCATGGAATACTCCAATGCAAGCTGAATTCAGTAACTTACATGGTACCATTTACAGTGAAACAGCCACTGAGGTGAAGTTCCAGTGTGTAGTGAAGGTAATGTTACTGAAAGTAACTTCTGGAGCATAGGTAGCACACTCATAAAATTGGTTGCAGACAACTCTAAATCATATGCATAGTGTGCTAACAATGTTTACATCATGTTAGCACATAGTAGTTATCAGCAAAATATAACTGTACACTCCATTGAGTTCAAAGCATTACTTTCTATTCAATGCATTCTGTGGTAAGGTTGTGTACATAACTACTCTGGGTGGTTTGGAACTGTATAGAGTTTGCATGTAGAGTGCTCAGTGCCATGGAATACTCCAATGCAAGCTGAATTCAGTAACCTGCCTGTTACCATTTACAGTGGAACAGCCATTGACTTGGTTTACTTCTGCAAAGGCTAAAGTTCCTCTGTGTAGAGAAGGTAATGTTACTGAAAGTAACTTCTGGAGCATAGGTAGCACACTCATAAAATTGGTTGCAGACAACTCTAAATCATATGCTTAGTGTGCTTACATTTTTTACATCATGTTAGCGCATAGTATTTAGCAGCTAAATTGAACTGTACACTCGATTGAGTTGAATGCATTACTTTCTATTCAATGCATTCTGTGGTAAGGTTGTGTACATAACTACGCTGGGTGGTTTGGAACTGTATAGATTTTGCATGTAGAGTGCTCAGTGCAATGGAATACTCCAATGCAAGCTGAATTCAGTAACCTGCCTGTTACTATTTACAGTGGAACAGCCATTGACTTGGTTTACTTCTGCAAAGGCTAAAGTTCCACTGTGTAGAGAAGGTAATGTTACTGAAAGTAACTTCTGGAGCATAGGTAGCACACTCATAAAATTGGTTGCAGACAACTCTAAATCATATGCCTACTGTGCTTACATTGTTTATATCATGTTAGCACATAGTAGTTATCAGCAAAATATAACTGTACACTCCATTGAGTTCAAAGCATTACTTTGTATTCAATGCATTCTGTGGTAAGGTTGTGTACATAACTACTCTGGGTGGTTTGGAACTGTATAGAGTTTGCATGTAGAGTGCTCAGTGCCATGCAATACTCCAATGCAAGCTGAATTCAGTAACCTACCTGTTACCATTTAGAGTGGAACAGCCATTGACTTGGTTTACTTCTGCAAAGGCTAAAGTTCCACTGTGTAGAGAAGGTAATGTTACTGAAAGTAACTTCTGGAGCATAGGTAGCACACTCATAAAATTGGTTGCAAACAACTCTAAATCATATGCCTACTGTGCTTACATTGTTTACATCATGTTAGCACATAGTAGTTATCAGCTAAATTGAACTGTACACTCCATTGAGTTGAATGCATTACTTTCTATTCAATGCATTCTGTGGTAAGGTTGTGTACATAACTACTCTGGGTGGTTTGGAACTGTATAGAGTTTGCATGTAGAGTGCTCAGTGCCATGGAATACTCCAATGCAAGCTGAATTCAGTAACCTGCCTGTTACCATTTACAGTTGAACAGCCATTGACTTGGTTTACTTCTGCAAAGGCTAAAGTTCCACTGTGTAGAGGTAATGTTACTGAAAGTAACTTCTGGAGCATAGGTAGCACACTCATAAAATTGGTTGCAGACAACTCTAAATCATATGCTTAGTGTGCTAACAATGTTTACATCATGTTAGCACATAGTAGTTATCAGCAAAATATAACTGTACACTCCATTGAGTTCAAAGCATTACTTTCTATTCAATGCATTCTGTGGTAAGGTTGTGTAGATAACTACGTTGTGTGGTTTGGAACTGTATAGATTTTGCATGTTGAGTGCTCAGTGCCAAGGAATACTCCAATGCAAGCTGAATTCAGTAAACTACCTGTTACCATTTAGAGTGGAACAGCCATTGACTTGGTTTACTTCTGCAAAGGCTAAAGTTCCACTGTGTAGAGAAGGTAATGTTACTGAAAGTAACTTCTGGAGCATAGGTAGCACACTCATAAAATTGGTTGCAGACAACTCTCAATCATATGCCTACTGTGCTTACATTGTTTACATCATGTTAGCACATAGTAGTTATCAGCAAAATATAACTGTACACTCCATTGAGTTCAAAGCATTGATTTCTATTCAATGCATTCTGTGGTAAGGTTGTGTACATAACTACTCTGGGTGGTTTGGAACTGTATAGATTTTGCATGTAGAGTGCTCAGTGCAATGGAATACTCCAATGCAAGCTGAATTCAGTAACCTGCCTGATACCATTTATAGTGGAACAGCCATTGACTTGGTTTACTTCTGCAAAGGCTAAAGTTCCACAGTGCAGAGAAGGTAATGTTACTGAAAGTAACTTCTGGAGCATAGGTAGCACACTCATAAAATTGGTTGCAGACAACTCTAAATCATATGCTTAGTGTGCTAACAATGTTTACATCATGTTAGCACATAGTAGTTATCAGCAAAATATAACTGTACACTCCATTGAGTTCAAAGCATTACTTTCTATTCAATGCATTCTGTGGTAAGGTTGTGTACATAACTACATTGTGTGGTTTGGAACTGTATAGATTTTGCATGTTGAGTGCTCAGTGACAAGGAATACTCCAATGCAAGCTGAATTCAGTAAACTACCTGTTACCATTTACAGTGGAACAGCCATTGACTTGGTTTACTTCTGCAAAGGCTAAAGTTCCACTGTGAAGAGAAGGTAATGTTACTGAAAGTAACTTCTGGAGCATAGGTAGCACACTCATAAAATTGGTTGCAGACAACTCTAAATCATATGCTTAGTGTGCTAACAATGTTTACATCATGTTAGCACATAGTAGTTATCAGCAAAATATAACTGTAAACTCCATTGAGTTCAAAGCATTGATTTCTATTCAATGCATTCTGTGGTAAGGTTGTGTACATAACTACATTGGGTGGTTTTGAACTGCGTAGATTTTGCATGTATAGTGCTCACTGCAATGGAAAACTCCAATGCAAGCTGAATTCAGTAATCTGCCTGTTACCATTTACAGTGGAACAGCCATTGACTTCGTTTACTTCTGCAAAGGCTAAAGTTCCACTGTGTAGACAAGGTACTGTTACTGAAAGTAACTTCTGGAGCATAGGTAGCATACTCATAAAATTGGTTGCAGACAACTCTAAATCATATGGTTAGTGTACTCACAATGTTTACATCATGTTAGCACATAGTAGTTATCAGCAAAATATAACTGTACACTCCATTGAGTTCAAAGCATTACTTTCTATTCAATGCATTCTGTGGTAAGGTTGTGTACATAACTACATTGTGTGGTTTGGAACTGTATAGATTTTGCATGTTGAGTGCTCAGTGACAAGGAATACTCCAATGCAAGCTGAATTCAGTAAACTACCTGTTACCATTTACAGTGGAACAGCCATTGACTTGGTTTACTTCTGCAAAGGCTAAAGTTCCACTGTGAAGAGAAGGTAATGTTACTGAAAGTAACTTCTGGAGCATAGGTAGCACACTCATAAAATTGGTTGCAGACAACTCTAAATCATATGCTTAGTGTGCTAACAATGTTTACATCATGTTAGCACATAGTAGTTATCAGCAAAATATAACTGTAAACTCCATTGAGTTCAAAGCATTGATTTCTATTCAAAGCATTCTGTGGTAAGGTTGTGTACATAACTACATTGGGTGGTTTTGAACTGCGTAGATTTTGCATGTAGAGTGCTCACTGCAATGGAAAACTCCAATGCAAGCTGAATTCAGTAATCTGCCTGTTACCATTTACAGTGGAACAGCCATTGACTTCGTTTACTTCTGCAAAGGCTAAAGTTCCACTGTGTAGACAAGGTACTGTTACTGAAAGTAACTTCTGGAGCATAGGTAGCATACTCATAAAATTGGTTGCAGACAACTCTAAATCATATGGTTAGTGTACTCACAATGTTTACATCATGTTAGCACATAGTAGTTATCAGCTAAATTGAACTGTACACTCCATTGAGTTGAATACATTACTTTCTATTCAATGCATTCTGTGGTAAGGTTGTGTACATAACTACTCTGGGTGGTTTGGATCTGTATAGATTTTGCATGTAGAGTGCTCACTGCAATGGAATAATCCAAAGCAAGCTGAATTCAGTAACCTGCCTGTTACCATTTACAGTGGAACAGCCATTGACTTGGTTTACTTCTGCAAAGGCTAAATTTCCACTGTGTAGAGAAGGTAATGTTACTGAAAGTAACTTCTGGAGCATAGGTAGCACACTCATAAAATTGGTTGCAGACAACTCTAAATCATATGCCTACTGTGCTTACATTGTTTACATCATGTTAGCACATAGTAGTTATCAGCTAAATTGAACTGTACACTCCATTGAGTTGAGTGCATTACTTTCTATTCAATGCATTCTGTAGTAAGGGTGTGTACATAACTACATTGGGTGGTTTGGAACTGTATAGAGTTTGCATGTAGAGTGCTCAGTGCCATGGAACACTCCAATGCAAGCTGAATTCAGTAAACTACCTGTTACCATTTACAGTGGAACAGCCATTGACTTGGTTTACTTCTGCAAAGGCTAAAGTTCCACAGTGCAGAGAAGGTAATGTTACTGAAAGTAACTTCTGGAGCATAGGTAGCACACTCATAAAATTGGTTGCAGATAACTCTAAATCATATCCTTAGTGTTCTAACAATGTTTACATCATGTTAGCACATAGTCGTTATCAGCTAAAGTGAACTGTACACTCTATTGAGTTGAATGCATTACTTTCTATTCAATGCATTCTGTAGTAAGGTTGTGTACATAACTACATTGGGTGGTTTGGAACTGTATAGAGTTTGCATGTAGAGTGCTCAGTGCCATGGAATACTCCAATGCAAGCTGAATCCAGTAAACTACCTGTGACGATTTAGAGTGGAACAGCCATTGAGTTGGTTTACTTCTGCAAAGGCTAAAGTTCCACAGTGCAGAGAAGGTAATGTTACTGAAAGTAACTTCTGGAGCATAGGTAGCACACTCATAAAATTGGTTGCAGACAACTCTAAATCATATGCTTAGTGTTCTAACAATGTTTACATCACGTTAGCACATAGTATTTAGCGGCTAAATTGAACTGTACACTCCATTGAGTTGAATGCATTACTTTCTATTCAATGCATTCTGTGGTAAGTTTGTGTAGATAACTACGTTGTGTGGTTTGGAACTGTATAGATTTTGCATGTTGAGTGCTCAGTGCCATGGAATACTCCAATGCAAGCTGAATTCAGTAAACTACCTGTTACCATTTAGAGTGGAACAGCCATTGACTTGGTTTACTTCTGCAAAGGCTAAAGTTCCACTGTGTAGAGAAGGTAATGTTACTGAAAGTAACTTCTGGAGCATAGGTAGCACACTCATAAAATTGGTTGCAGACAACTCTCAATCATATGCCGACTGTGCTTACATTGTTTACATCATGATAGCACATAGTAGTTATCAGCAAAATATAACTGTACACTCCATTGAGTTCAAAGCATTGATTTCTATTCAATGCATTCTGTGGTAAGGTTGTGTACATAACTACGCTGGGTGGTTTGGAACTGTATAGATTTTGCATGTAGAGTGCTCAGTGCAATGGAATACTCCAATGCAAGCTGAATTCAGTAACCTGCCTGTTACTATTTACAGTGGAACAGCCATTGACTTGGTTTACTTCTACAAAGGCTAAAGTTCCACTGTGTAGAGAAGGTAATGTTACTGAAAGTAACTTCTGGAGAATAGGTAGCACACTCATAAAATTGGTTGCAGACAACTCTAAATCATATGCCTACTGTGCTTACATTGTTTACATCATGTTAGCACATAGTAGTTATCAGCTAAATTGAACTGTACACTCCATTGAGTTGAATGCATAACTTTCTATTCAATGCATTCTGTGGTAAGGTTGTGTACATAACTACATTGGGTGGTTTGGAACTGTGTAGATTTTGCATCTTGACTGCTCAGTGCAATGGAGTACTCCAATGCAAGCTGAATTCAGTAACCTACCTGTTACCATTTACAGTGGAACAGCCATTGACTTGGTTTACTTCTGCAAAGGCTAAAGTTCCACTGTGTAGACAAGGTACTGTTACTGAAAGTAACTTCTGGAGCATAGGTAGCACACTCATAAAATTGGTTGCAGACAACTCTAAATCATATGCCTACTGTGCTTACATTGTTTACATCATGTTAGTACATAGTAGTCATCAGCTAAATTGAACTGTAATCTCCATTGAGTTGAATGCGTTACTTCCTATTCAATGCATTCTGTGGTAAGGTTGTGCACATAACTACTTTGGGTGGTTTAGAACTGTATAGATTTTGCATGTTGAGTGCTCAGTGCCATGGAATACTCCAATGCAAGCTGAATTCAGTAAACTACCTGTTACCATTTAGAGTGGAACAGCCATTGACTTGGTTTACTTCTGCAAAGGCTAAAGTTCCACTGTGTAGAGAAGGTAATGTTACTGAAAGTAACTTCTGGAGCATAGGTAGCACACTCATAAAATTGGTTGCAGACAACTCTAAATCATATGCTTAGTGTGCTAACAATGTTTACATCATGTTAGCACATAGTAGTTATCAGCAAAATATAACTGTACACTCCATTGAGTTCAAAGCATTGATTTCTATTCAATGCATTCTGTGGTAAGGTTGTGTACATAACTACACTGGGTGGTTTGGAACTGTATAGATTTTGCATGTAGAGTGCTCACTGCAATGGAATACTCCAAATCAAGCTGAATTCAGTAACCTGCCTGTTACCATTTACAATGGAACAGCCATTGACTTGGTTTACTTCTGCAAAGGCTAAAGTTCCACTGTGTAGAGAAGGTAATGTTACTGAAAGTAACTTCTGGAGCATAGGTAGCACACACATAAAATTGGTTGCAGACAACACTAAATCATATGCTTAGTGTGCTTACATTGTTTACATCATGTTAGCACATAGTATTTAGCAGCTAAATTGAACTGTACACTCCATTGAGTTGAATGCATTACTTTCTATTCAATGCATTCTGTGGTAAGGTTGCGTAGATAACTACATTGTGTGGTTTGGAACTGTATAGATTTTGCATGTTGAGTGCTCAGTGCCAAGGAATACTCCAATGCAAGCTGAATTCAGTAATCTACCTGTTACCATTTAGAGTGGAATAGCCATTGACTTGGTTTACTTCTGCAAAGGCTAAAGTTCCACTGTGTAGAGAAGGTAATGTTACTGAAAGTAACTTCTGGAGCATAGGTAGCACACTCATAAAATTGGTTGCAGACAACTCTCAATCATACGCCTACTGTGCTTACATTGTTTACATCATGTTAGCACATAGTAGTTATCAGCAAAATATAACTGTACACTCCATTGAGTTCAAAGCATTGATTTCTATTCAATGCATTCTGTGGTAAGGTTGTGTACATAACTACGCTGGGTGGTTTGGAACTGTATAGATTTTGCATGTAGAGTGCTCAGTGCAATGGAATACTCCAATGCAAGCTGAATTCAGTAACCTGCCTGTTACTATTTACAGTGGAACAGCCATTGACTTGGTTTACTTCTACAAAGGCTAAAGTTCCACTGTCTAGAGAAGGTAATGTTACTGAAAGTAACTTCTGGAGAATAGGTAGCACACTCATAAAATTGGTTGCAGACAACTCTAAATCATATGCATACTGTGCTTACATTGTTTACATCATGTTAGCACATAGTAGTTATCAGCTAAATTGAACTGTACACTCCATTGAGTTGAATGCATAACTTTCTATTCAATGCATTCTGTGGTAAGGTTGTGTACATAACTACATTGGGTGGTTTGGAACTGTGTAGATTTTGCATCTTGACTGCTCAGTGCAATGGAGTACTCCAATGCAAGCTGAATTCAGTAACCTACCTGTTACCATTTACAGTGGAACAGCCATTGACTTGGTTTACTTCTGCAAAGGCTAAAGTTCCACTGTGTAGACAAGGTACTGTTACTGAAAGTAACTTCTGGAGCATAGGTAGCACACTCATAAAATTGGTTGCAGACAACTCTAAATCATATGCCTACTGTGCTTACATTGTTTACATCATGTTAGTACATAGTAGTCATCAGCTAAATTCAACTGTAATCTCCATTGAGTTGAATGCGTTACTTCCTATTCAATGCATTCTGTGGTAAGGTTGTGCACATAACTACTTTGGGTGGTTTAGAACTGTATAGATTTTGCATGTTGAGTGCTCAGTGCCATGGAATACTCCAATGCAAGCTGAATTCAGTAAACTACCTGTTACCATTTAGAGTGGAACAGCCATTGACTTGGTATACTTCTGCAAAGGCTAAAGTTCCACTGTGTAGAGAAGGTAATGTTACTGAAAGTAACTTCTGGAGCATAGGTAGCACACTCATAAAATTGGTTGCAGACAACTCTAAATCATATGCTTAGTGTGCTAACAATGTTTACATCATGTTAGCACATAGTAGTTATCAGCAAAATATAACTGTACACTCCATTGAGTTCAAAGCATTGATTTCAATTCAATGCATTCTGTGGTAAGGTTGTGTACATAACTACACTGGGTGGTTTGGAACTGTATAGATTTTGCATGTAGAGTGCTCACTGCAATGGAATACTCCAAAGCAAGCTGAATTCAGTAACCTGCCTGTTACCATTTACAATGGAACAGCCATTGACTTGGTTTACTTCTGCAAAGGCTAAAGTTCCACTGTGTAGCGAAAGTAATGTTACTGAAAGTAACTTCTGGAGCATAGGTAGCACACACATAAAATTGGTTGCAGACAACTCTAAATCATATGCTTAGTGTGCTTACATTGTTTACATCATGTTAGCACATAGTATTTAGCAGCTAAATTGAACTGTACACTCCATTGAGTTGAATGCATTACTTTCTATTCAATGCATTCTGTGGTAAGGTTGCGTAGATAACTACATTGTGTGGTTTGGAACTGTATAGATTTTGCATGTTGTGTGCTCAGTGCCATGGAATACTCCAATGCAAGCTGAATTCAGTAACTTACATGGTACCATTTACAGTGAAACAGCCACTGAGGTGAAGTTCCAGTGTGTAGTGAAGGTAATGTTACTGAAAGTAACTTCTGGAGCATAGGTAGCACACTCATAAAATTGGTTGCAGACAACTCTAAATCATATGCATAGTGTGCTAACAATGTTTACATCATGTTAGCACATAGTAGTTATCAGCAAAATATAACTGTACACTCCATTGAGTTCAAAGCATTACTTTCTATTCAATGCATTCTGTGGTAAGGTTGTGTACATAACTACTCTGGGTGGTTTGGAACTGTATAGAGTTTGCATGTAGAGTGCTCAGTGCCATGGAATACTCCAATGCAAGCTGAATTCAGTAACCTGCCTGTTACCATTTACAGTGGAACAGCCATTGACTTGGTTTACTTCTGCAAAGGCTAAAGTTCCTCTGTGTAGAGAAGGTAATGTTACTGAAAGTAACTTCTGGAGCATAGGTAGCACACTCATAAAATTGGTTGCAGACAACTCTAAATCATATGCTTAGTGTGCTTACATTTTTTACATCATGTTAGCGCATAGTATTTAGCAGCTAAATTGAACTGTACACTCGATTGAGTTGAATGCATTACTTTCTATTCAATGCATTCTGTGGTAAGGTTGTGTACATAACTACGCTGGGTGGTTTGGAACTGTATAGATTTTGCATGTAGAGTGCTCAGTGCAATGGAATACTCCAATGCAAGCTGAATTCAGTAACCTGCCTGTTACTATTTACAGTGGAACAGCCATTGACTTGGTTTACTTCTGCAAAGGCTAAAGTTCCACTGTGTAGAGAAGGTAATGTTACTGAAAGTAACTTCTGGAGCATAGGTAGCACACTCATAAAATTGGTTGCAGACAACTCTAAATCATATGCCTACTGTGCTTACATTGTTTATATCATGTTAGCACATAGTAGTTATCAGCAAAATATAACTGTACACTCCATTGAGTTCAAAGCATTACTTTGTATTCAATGCATTCTGTGGTAAGGTTGTGTACATAACTACTCTGGGTGGTTTGGAACTGTATAGAGTTTGCATGTAGAGTGCTCAGTGCCATGCAATACTCCAATGCAAGCTGAATTCAGTAACCTACCTGTTACCATTTAGAGTGGAACAGCCATTGACTTGGTTTACTTCTGCAAAGGCTAAAGTTCCACTGTGTAGAGAAGGTAATGTTACTGAAAGTAACTTCTGGAGCATAGGTAGCACACTCATAAAATTGGTTGCAAACAACTCTAAATCATATGCTTAGTGTGCTAACAATGTTTACATCATGTTAGCACATAGTAGTTATCAGCAAAATATAACTGTACACTCCATTGAGTTCAAAGCATTACTTTCTATTCAATGCATTCTGTGGTAAGGTTGTGTACATAACTACTCTGGGTGGTTTGGAACTGTATAGAGTTTGCATGTAGAGTGCTCAGTGCCATGGAATACCCCAATGCAAGCTGAATTCAGTAACCTGCCTGTTACCATTTACAGTGGAACAGCCATTGACTTGGTTTACTTCTACAAAGGCTAAAGTTCCACTGTGTAGAGAAGGTAATGTTACTGAAAGTAACTTCTGGAGCATAGGTAGCACACTCATAAAATTGGTTGCAGACAACTCTAAATCATATGCCTATTGTGCTTACATTGTTTACATCATGTTAGCACATAGTAGTTATCAGCAAAATATAACTGTACACTCTATTGAGTTCAAAGCATTACTTTGTATTCAATGCATTCTGTGGTAAGGTTGTGTACATAACTACTCTGGGTGGTTTGGAACTGTATAGAGTTTGCATGTAGAGTGCTCAGTGCCATGGAATACTCCAATGCAAGCTGAATAGAGTAACCTACCTGTTACCATTCAGAGTGGAACAGCCATTGACTTGGTTTACCTCTGCAAAGGCTAAAGTTCCACTGTGTAGAGAAGGTAATGTTACTGAAAGTAACTTCTGGAGCATAGGTAGCACACTCATAAAATTGGTTGCAGACAACTCTAAATCATATGGTTAGTGTGCTAACAATGTTTACATCATGTTAGCACATAGTAGTTATCAGCACAATATAACTGTACACTCCATTGAGTTCAAAGCATTGATTTCTATTCAATGCATTCTGTGGTAAGGTTGTGCACATAACTACTTGGGGTGGATTGGAACTGTATAGATTTTGCATGTAGAGTGCTCAGTGCCATGGAATACTCCAATGCAAGCTGAATTCAGTAAACTACCTGTGACGATTTAGAGTGGAACAGCCATTGACTTGGTTTACTTCTGCAAAGGCTAAATTTCCAAAGTGCAGAGAAGGTAATGTTACTGAAAGTAACTTCTGGAGCATAGGTAGCACACTCATAAAATTGGTTGCAGACAACTCTAAGTCATATGCTTAGTGTGCTTACATTGTTTACATCATGTTAGCGCATAGTATTTAGCAGCTAAATTGAACTGTACACTCCATTGAGTTGAATGCATTACTTTCTATTCAATGCATTCTGTGGTAAGGTTGTGTAGATAACTACGTTGTGTGGTTTGGAACTGTATAGATTTTGCATGTTGAGTGCTCAGTGCCATGGAATACTCCAATGCAAGCTGAATTCAGTAATCTACCTGTTACCATTTAGAGTGGAATAGCCATTGACTTGGTTTACTTCTGCAAAGGCTAAAGTTCCACTGTGTAGAGAAGGTAATGTTACTGAAAGTAACTTCTGGAGCATAGGTAGCACACTCATAAAATTGGTTGCAGACAACTCTCAATCATATGCCTACTGTGCTTACATTGTTTACATCATGTTAGCACATAGTAGTTATCAGCAAAATATAACTGTACACTCCATTGAGTTCAAAGCATTCATATCTATTCAATGCATTCTGCGGTAAGGTTGTGTACATAACTACGCTGGGTGGTTTGGAACTGTATTGATTTTGCATGTAGAGTGCTCAGTGCAATGGTATACTCCAATGCAAGCTGAATTCAGTAACCTGCCTGTTACTATTTACAGTGGAACAGCCATTGACTTGGTTTACTTCTGCAAAGGCTAAAGTTCCACTGTGTAGAGAAGGTAATGTTACTGAAAGTAACTTCTGGAGCATAGGTAGCACACTCATAAAATTGGTTGCAGACAACTCTAAATCATATGCCTACTGTGCTTACATTGTTTATATCATGTTAGCACATAGTAGTTATCAGCAAAATATAACTGTACACTCCATTGAGTTCAAAGCATTACTTTGTATTCAATGCATTCTGTGGTAAGGTTGTGTACATAACTACTCTGGGTGGTTTGGAACTGTATAGAGTTTGCATGTAGAGTGCTCAGTGCCATGCAATACTCCAATGCAAGCTGAATTCAGTAACCTACCTGTTACCATTTAGAGTGGAACAGCCATTGACTTGGTTTACTTCTGCAAAGGCTAAAGTTCCACTGTGTAGAGAAGGTAATGTTACTGAAAGTAACTTCTGGAGCATAGGTAGCACACTCATAAAATTGGTTGCAAACAACTCTAAATCATATGCTTAGTGTGCTAACAATGTTTACATCATGTTAGCACATAGTAGTTATCAGCAAAATATAACTGTACACTCCATTGAGTTCAAAGCATTACTTTCTATTCAATGCATTCTGTGGTAAGGTTGTGTACATAACTACTCTGGGTGGTTTGGAACTGTATAGAGTTTGCATGTAGAGTGCTCAGTGCCATGGAATACCCCAATGCAAGCTGAATTCAGTAACCTGCCTGTTACCATTTACAGTGGAACAGCCATTGACTTGGTTTACTTCTACAAAGGCTAAAGTTCCACTGTGTAGAGAAGGTAATGTTACTGAAAGTAACTTCTGGAGCATAGGTAGCACACTCATAAAATTGGTTGCAGACAACTCTAAATCATATGCCTATTGTGCTTACATTGTTTACATCATGTTAGCACATAGTAGTTATCAGCAAAATATAACTGTACACTCTATTGAGTTCAAAGCATTACTTTGTATTCAATGCATTCTGTGGTAAGGTTGTGTACATAACTACTCTGGGTGGTTTGGAACTGTATAGAGTTTGCATGTAGAGTGCTCAGTGCCATGGAATACTCCAATGCAAGCTGAATAGAGTAACCTACCTGTTACCATTCAGAGTGGAACAGCCATTGACTTGGTTTACCTCTGCAAAGGCTAAAGTTCCACTGTGTAGAGAAGGTAATGTTACTGAAAGTAACTTCTGGAGCATAGGTAGCACACTCATAAAATTGGTTGCAGACAACTCTAAATCATATGGTTAGTGTGCTAACAATGTTTACATCATGTTAGCACATAGTAGTTATCAGCACAATATAACTGTACACTCCATTGAGTTCAAAGCATTGATTTCTATTCAATGCATTCTGTGGTAAGGTTGTGCACATAACTACTTGGGGTGGATTGGAACTGTATAGATTTTGCATGTAGAGTGCTCAGTGCCATGGAATACTCCAATGCAAGCTGAATTCAGTAAACTACCTGTGACGATTTAGAGTGGAACAGCCATTGACTTGGTTTACTTCTGCAAAGGCTAAATTTCCAAAGTGCAGAGAAGGTAATGTTACTGAAAGTAACTTCTGGAGCATAGGTAGCACACTCATAAAATTGGTTGCAGACAACTCTAAGTCATATGCTTAGTGTGCTTACATTGTTTACATCATGTTAGCGCATAGTATTTAGCAGCTAAATTGAACTGTACACTCCATTGAGTTGAATGCATTACTTTCTATTCAATGCATTCTGTGGTAAGGTTGTGTAGATAACTACGTTGTGTGGTTTGGAACTGTATAGATTTTGCATGTTGAGTGCTCAGTGCCATGGAATACTCCAATGCAAGCTGAATTCAGTAATCTACCTGTTACCATTTAGAGTGGAATAGCCATTGACTTGGTTTACTTCTGCAAAGGCTAAAGTTCCACTGTGTAGAGAAGGTAATGTTACTGAAAGTAACTTCTGGAGCATAGGTAGCACACTCATAAAATTGGTTGCAGACAACTCTCAATCATATGCCTACTGTGCTTACATTGTTTACATCATGTTAGCACATAGTAGTTATCAGCAAAATATAACTGTACACTCCATTGAGTTCAAAGCATTCATATCTATTCAATGCATTCTGCGGTAAGGTTGTGTACATAACTACGCTGGGTGGTTTGGAACTGTATTGATTTTGCATGTAGAGTGCTCAGTGCAATGGTATACTCCAATGCAAGCTGAATTCAGTAACCTGCCTGTTACTATTTACAGTGGAACAGCCATTGACTTGGTTTACTTCTGCAAAGGCTAAAGTTCCACTGTGTAGAGAAGGTAATGTTACTGAAAGTAACTTCTGGAGCATAGGTAGCACACTCATAAAATTGGTTGCAGACAACTCTAAATCATATGCCTACTGTGCTTACATTGTTTACATCATGTTAGCAAATAGTAGTTATCAGCAAAATATAACTGTACACTCCATTGAGTTCAAAGCATTACTTTCTATTCAAAGCATTCTGTGGTAAGGTTGTGTACATAACTACTCTGGGTGGTTTGGAACTGTATAGAGTTTGCATGTAGAGTGCTCAGTGCCATGGAATACTCCAATGCAAGCTGAATTCAGTAACCTGCCTGTTACCATTTACAGTGGAACAGCCATTGACTTGGTTTACTTCTGCAAAGGCTAAAGTTCCTCTGTGTAGAGAAGGTAATGTTACTGAAAGTAACTTCTGGAGCATAGGTAGCACACTCATAAAATTGGTTGCAGACAACTCTAAATCATATGTTTAGTGTGCTTACATTGTTTACATCATGTTAGCACATAGTAGTTATCAGCTAAATTGAACTGTACACTCCATTGAGTTGAATGCATTGATTTCTATTCAATGCATTCTGTGGTAAGGTTGTGTACATAACTACGCTGGGTGGTTTGGAACTGTATAGATTTTGCATGTAGAGTGCTCAGTGCAATGGAATACTCCAATGCAAGCTGAATTCAGTAACCTGCCTGTTACTATTTACAGTGGAACAGCCATTGACTTGGTTTACTTCTACAAAGGCTAAAGTTCCACTGTGTAGAGAAGGTAATGTTACTGAAAGTAACTTCTGGAGCATAGGTAGCACACTCATAAAATTGGTTGCAGACAACTCTAAATCATATGCCTACTGTGCTTACATTGTTTACATCATGTAAGCACATAGTAGTTATCAGCAAAATATAACTGTACACTCCATTGAGTTCAAAGCATTACTTTGTATTCAATGCATTCTGTGGTAAGGTTGTGTACATAACTACTCTGGGTGGTTTGGAACAGTATAGAGTTTGCATGTAGAGTGCTCAGTGCCATGGAATACTCCAATGCAAGCTGAATAGAGTAACCTACCTGTTACCATTTAGAGTGGAACAGCCATTGACTTGGTTTACTTCTGCAAAGGCTAAAGTTCCACTGTGTAGAGAAGGTAATGTTACTGAAAGTAACTTCTGGAGCATAGGTAGCACACTCATAAAATTGGTTGCAGACAACTCTAAATCATATGGTTAGTGTGCTAACAATGTTTACATCATGTTAGCACATAGTAGTTATCAGCAAAATATAACTGTACACTCCATTGTGTTCAAAGCATTGATTTCTATTCAATGCATTCTGTGGTAAGGTTGTGCACATAACTACTTTGGGTGGTTTGGAACTGTATAGATTTTGCATGTAGAGTGCTCAGTGCCATGGAATACTCCAATGCAAGCTGAATTCAGTAAACTACCTGTTACCATTTAGAGTGGAACAGCCATTGACTTGGTTTACTTCTGCAAAGGCTAAAGTTCCACTGTGTAGAGAAGGTAATGTTACTGAAAGTAACTTCTGGAGCATAGGTAGCACACTCATAAAATTGGTTGCAGACAACTCTAAATCATATGCCTACTGTGCTTACATTGTTTACATCATGTTAGCACATAGTAGTTATCAGCAAAATATAACTGTACACTCCATTGAGTTCAAAGCATTATTTTGTATTCAATGCATTCTGTGGTAAGGTTGTGTACATAACTACTCTGGGTGGTTTGGAACTGTATAGAGTTTGCATGTAGAGTGCTCAGTGCCATGGAATACTCCAATGCAAGCTGAATAGAGTAACCTACCTGTTACCATTTAGAGTGGAACAGCCATTGACTTGGTTTACTTCTGCAAAGGCTAAAGTTCCACTGTGTAGAGAAGGTAATGTTACTGAAAGTAACTTCTGGAGCATAGGTAGCACACTCATAAAATTGGTTGCAGACAACTCTAAATCATATGGTTAGTGTGCTAACAATGTTTACATCATGTTAGCACATAGTAGTTATCAGCAAAATATAACTGTACACTCCATTGAGTTCAAAGCATTGATTTCTATTCAATGCATTCTGTGGTAAGGTTGTGCACATAACTACTTTGGGTGGTTTGGAACTGTATAGATTTTGCATGTAGAGTGCTCAGTGCCATGGAATACTCCAATGCAAGCTGAATTCAGTAAACTACCTGTTACCATTTAGAGTGGAACAGCCATTGACTTGGTTTACTTCTGCAAAGGCTAAAGTTCCACTGTGTAGAGAAGGTAATGTTACTGAAAGTAACTTCTGGAGCATAGGTAGCACACTCATAAAATTGGATGCAGACAACTCTAAATCATATGCTTACTGTGCTTACAATGTTTACATCATGTTAGCACATAGTAGTTATCAGCTAAATTGAACTGTACACTCCATTGAGTTGAATGCATTACTTTCTATTCAATGCATTCTGTAGTAAGGTTGTGTACATAACTACATTGGGTGGTTTGGAACTGTATAGAGTTTGCATGTAGAGTGCTCAGTGCAATGGAATACTCCAATGCAAGCTGAATTCAGTAACCTGCCTGATACCATTTACAGTGGAACAGCCATTGACTTGGTTTACTTCTGCAAAGGCAAAAGTTCCATAGTGCAGAGAAGGTAATGTTACTGAAAGTAACTTCTGGAGCATAGGTAGCACACTCATAAAATTGGTTGCAGACAACTCTAAATCATATGCTTAGTGTGCTAACAATGTTTACATCATGTTAGCACATAGTAGTTATCAGCAAAATATAACTGTACACTCCATTGAGTTCAAAGCATTACTTTCTATTCAATGCATTCTGTGGTAAGGTTGTGTACATAACTACTCTGGGTGGTTTGGAACTGTATAGAGTTTGCATGTAGAGTGCTCAGTGCCATGGAATACTCCAATGCAAGCTGAATTCAGTAACCTGCCTGTTACCATTTACAGTGGAACAGCCATTGACTTGGTTTACTTCTGCAAAGGCTAAAGTTCCACTGTGTAGAGAAGGTAATGTTACTGAAAGTAACTTCTGGAGCATAGGTAGCACACTCATAAAATTGGTTGCAGACAACTCTAAATCATATGCTTAGTGTGCTTACATTGTTTACATCATGTTAGCGCATAGTATTTAGCAGCTAAATTGAACTGTACACTCCATTGAGTTGAATGCATTACTTTCTATTCAATTCATTCTGTGGTAAGGTTGTGTAGATAACTACATTGTGTGGTTTGGAACTGTATAGATTTTGCATGTTGAGTGCTCAGTGACAAGGAATACTCCAATGCAAGCTGAATTCAGTAAACTACCTGTTACCATTTAGAGTGGAAAGAGACATTGACTTGGTTTACTTCTGCAAAGGCTAAAGTTCCACTGTGTAGAGAAGGTAATGTTACTGAAATTAACTTCTGGAGCACAGGTAGCACACTCATAAAATTGGTTGCAGACAACTCTAAATCATATGCTTAGTGTGCTAACAATGTTTACATCATGTTAGCACATAGTAGTTATCAGCAAAATATAACTGTACACTGCATTGAGTTCAAAGCATTGATTTGTATTCAATGCATTCTGTGGTAAGGTTGTGTACATAACTACTCTGGGTGGTTTGGAACTGTATAGATTTTGCATGTAGCGTGCTCAGTGCAATGGAATACTCCAATGCAAGCTGAATTCAGTAACCTGCCTGTTACCATTTACAGTGGAACAGCCATTGACTTGGTTTACTTCTGCAAAGGCTAAAGTTCCACTGTGTAGAGAAGGTAATGTTACTGAAAGTAACTTCTGGAGCATAGGTAGCACACTCATAAAATTGGTTGCAGAGAACTCTAAATCATATGCCTACTGTGCTTACTTTGTTTACATCATGTTAGCACATAGTAGTTATCAGCAAAATATAACTGTACACTCCATTGAGTTCACAGCATTACTTTGTATTCAATGCATTCTGTGGTAAGGTTGTGTACATAACTACTCTGGGTGGTTTGGAACTGTATAGAGTTTGCATGTAGAGTGCTCAGTGCCATGGAATACTCCAATGCAAGCTGAATTCAGTAACCTGCCTGTTACCATTTACAGTGGAACAGCCATTGACTTGGTTTACTTCTGCAAAGGCTAAAGTTCCACTGTGTAGAGAAGGTAATGTTACTGAAAGTAACTTCTGGAGCATAGGTAGCACACTCATAAAATTGGTTGCAGACAACTCTAAATCATATGCTTAGTGTGCTTACATTGTTTACATCATGTTAGCGCATAGTATTTAGCAGCTAAATTGAACTGTACACTCGATTGAGTTGAATGCATTACTTTCTATTCAATGCATTCTGTAGTAAGGATGTGTACATAACTACATTGGGTGGTTTGGAACTGTATAGAGTTTGTATGTAGAGTGCTCAGTGCCATGGAATACTCCAATGCAAGCTGAATTCAGTAAACTACCTGTTACCATTTACAGTGGAACAGCCATTGACTTGGTTTACTTCTGCAAAGGCTAAAGTTCCACTGTGTAGAGAAGGTAATGTTACTGAAAGTAACTTCTGGAGCATAGGTAGCACACTCATAAAATTGGTTGCGGACAACTCTCAATCATATGCCTACTGTGCTTACATTGTTTACATCATGTTAGCACATAGTAGTTATCAGCAAAATATAACTGTACACTCCATTGAGTTCAAAGCATTGATTTCTATTCAATGCATTCTGTGGTAAGGTTGTGAACATAACTACGCTGGGTGGTTTGGAACTGTATAGATTTTGCATGTAGAGTGCTCAGTGCAATGGAATACTCCAATGCAAGCTGAATTCAGTAACCTGCCTGTTACTATTTACAGTGGAACAGCCATTGACTTGGTTTACTTCTACAAAGGCTAAAGTTCCACTGTGTAGAGAAGGTAATGTTACTGAAAGTAACTTCTGGAGCATAGGTAGCACACTCATAAAATTGGTTGCAGACAACTCTAAATCATATGCCTACTGTGCATACATTGTTTACATCATGTTAGCACATAGTAGTTATCAGCAAAATATAACTGTACACTCCATTGAGTTCAAAGCATTATTTTGTATTCAATGCATTCTGTGGTAAGGTTGTGTACATAACTACTCTGGGTGGTTTGGAACTGTATAGAGTTTGCATGTAGAGTGCTCAGTGCCATGGAATACTCCAATGCAAGCTGAATAGAGTAACCTACCTGTTACCATTTAGAGTGGAACAGCCATTGACTTGGTTTACTTCTGCAAAGGCTAAAGTTCCACTGTGTAGAGAAGGTAATGTTACTGAAAGTAACTTCTGGAGCATAGGTAGCACACTCATAAAATTGGTTGCAGACAACTCTAAATCATATGGTTAGTGTGCTAACAATGTTTACATCATGTTAGCACATAGTAGTTATCAGCAAAATATAACTGTACACTCCATTGAGTTCAAAGCATTGATTTCTATTCAATGCATTCTGTGGTAAGGTTGTGCACATAACTACTTTGGGTGGTTTGGAACTGTATAGATTTTGCATATAGAGTGCTCAGTGCCATGGAATACTCCAATGCAAGCTGAATTCAGTAAACTACCTGTTACCATTTAGAGTGGAACAGCCATTGACTTGGTTTACTTCTGCAAAGGCTAAAGTTCCACTGTGTAGAGAAGGTAATGTTACTGAAAGTAACTTCTGGAGCATAGGTAGCACACTCATAAAATTGGATGCAGACAACTCTAAATCATATGCTTACTGTGCTTACAATGTTTACATCATGTTAGCACATAGTAGTTATCAGCTAAATTGAACTGTACACTCCATTGAGTTGAATGCATTACTTTCTATTCAATGCATTCTGTAGTAAGGTTGTGTACATAACTACATTGGGTGGTTTGGAACTGTATAGAGTTTGCATGTAGAGTGCTCAGTGCAATGGAATACTCCAATGCAAGCTGAATTCAGTAACCTGCCTGATACCATTTACAGTGGAACAGCCATTGACTTGGTTTACTTCTGCAAAGGCTAAAGTTCCATAGTGCAGAGAAGGTAATGTTACTGAAAGTAACTTCTGGAGCATAGGTAGCACACTCATAAAATTGGTTGCAGAGAACTCTAAATCATATGCTTAGTGTGCTAACAATGTTTACATCATGTTAGCACATAGTAGTTATCAGCAAAATATAACTGTACACTCCATTGAGTTCAAAGCATTACTTTCTATTCAATGCATTCTGTGGTAAGGTTGTGTACATAACTACTCTGGGTGGTTTGGAACTGTATAGAGTTTGCATGTAGAGTGCTCAGTGCCATGGAATACTCCAATGCAAGCTGAATTCAGTAACCTGCCTGTTACCATTTACAGTGGAACAGCCATTGACTTGGTTTACTTCTGCAAAGGCTAAAGTTCCACTGTGTAGAGAAGGTAATGTTACTGAAAGTAACTTCTGGAGCATAGGTAGCACACTCATAAAATTGGTTGCAGACAACTCTAAATCATATGCTTAGTGTGCTTACATTGTTTACATCATGTTAGCGCATAGGATTTAGCAGCTAAATTGAACTGTACACTCCTTTGAGTTGAATGCATTACTTTCTATTCAATGCATTCTGTGGTAAGGTTGTGTAGATAACTACATTGTGTGGTTTGGAACTGTATAGATTTTGCATGTTGAGTGCTCAGTGACAAGGAATACTCCAATGCAAGCTGAATTCAGTAAACTACCTGTTACCATTTAGAGTGGAAAGAGACATTGACTTGGTTTACTTCTGCAAAGGCTAAAGTTCCACTCTGTAGAGAAGGTAATGTTACTGAAAGTAACTTCTGGAGCATAGGTAGCACACTCATAAAATTGGTTGCAGACAACTCTAAATCATATGCTTAGTGTGCTTACATTGTTTACATCATGTTAGCGCATAGTATTTAGCAGCTAAATTGAACTGTACACTCCATTGAGTTGAATGCATTACTTTCTATTCAATTCATTCTGTGGTAAGGTTGTGTAGATAACTACATTGTGTGGTTTGGAACTGTATAGATTTTGCATGTTGAGTGCTCAGTGACAAGGAATACTCCAATGCAAGCTGAATTCAGTAAACTACCTGTTACCATTTAGAGTGGAAAGAGACATTGACTTGGTTTACTTCTGCAAAGGCTAAAGTTCCACTGTGTAGAGAAGGTAATGTTACTGAAATTAACTTCTGGAGCACAGGTAGCACACTCATAAAATTGGTTGCAGAGAACTCTAAATCATATGCTTAGTGTGCTAACAATGTTTACATCATGTTAGCACATAGTAGTTATCAGCAAAATATAACTGTACACTGCATTGAGTTCAAAGCATTGATTTGTATTCAATGCATTCTGTGGTAAGGTTGTGTACATAACTACTCTGGGTGGTTTGGAACTGTATAGATTTTGCATGTAGCGTGCTCAGTGCAATGGAATACTCCAATGCAAGCTGAATTCAGTAACCTGCCTGTTACCATTTACAGTGGAACAGCCATTGACTTGGTTTACTTCTGCAAAGGCTAAAGTTCCACTGTGTAGAGAAGGTAATGTTACTGAAAGTAACTTCTGGAGCATAGGTAGCACACTCATAAAATTGGTTGCAGAGAACTCTAAATCATATGCCTACTGTGCTTACTTTGTTTACATCATGTTAGCACATAGTAGTTATCAGCAAAATATAACTGTACACTCCATTGAGTTCACAGCATTACTTTGTATTCAATGCATTCTGTGGTAAGGTTGTGTACATAACTACTCTGGGTGGTTTGGAACTGTATAGAGTTTGCATGTAGAGTGCTCAGTGCCATGGAATACTCCAATGCAAGCTGAATTCAGTAACCTGCCTGTTACCATTTACAGTGGAACAGCCATTGACTTGGTTTACTTCTGCAAAGGCTAAAGTTCCACTGTGTAGAGAAGGTAATGTTACTGAAAGTAACTTCTGGAGCATAGGTAGCACACTCATAAAATTGGTTGCAGACAACTCTAAATCATATGCTTAGTGTGCTTACATTGTTTACATCATGTTAGCGCATAGTATTTAGCAGCTAAATTGAACTGTACACTCGATTGAGTTGAATGCATTACTTTCTATTCAATGCATTCTGTGGTAAGGTTGTGTAGATAACTACGTTGTGTGGTTTGGAACTGTATAGATTTTGCATGTTGAGTGCTCAGTGCCAAGGAATACTCCAATGCAAGCTGAATTCAGTAAACTACCTGTTACCATTTAGAGTGGAACAGCCATTGACTTGGTTTACTTCTGCAAAGGCTAAAGTTCCACAGTGCAGAGAAGGTAATGTTACTGAAAGTAACTTCTGGAGCATAGGTAGCACACTCATAAAATTGATTGCAGACAACTCTAAATCATATGCTTAGTGTGCTTACATTGTTTACATCATGTTAGCGCATAGTATTTAGCAGCTAAATTGAACTGTACACTCGATTGAGTTGAATGCATTACTTTCTATTCAATGCATTCTGTAGTAAGGATGTGTACATAACTACATTGGGTGGTTTGGAACTGTATAGAGTTTGTATGTAGAGTGCTCAGTGCCATGGAATACTCCAATGCAAGCTGAATTCAGTAAACTACCTGTGATGATTTAGAGTGGAACAGCCATTGACTTGGTTTACTTCTGCAAAGGCTAAAGTTCCACAGTGCAGAGAAGGTAATGTTACTGAAAGTAACTTCTGGAGCATAGGTAGCACACTCATAAAATTGGTTGCAGACAACTCTAAATCATATGCTTAGTGTGCTAACAATGTTTACTTCATGTTAGCACATAGTAGTTATCAGCAAAATATAACTGTACACTCCATTGAGTTCAAAGCATTACTTTCTATTCAATGCATTCTGTGGTAAGGTTGTGTACATAACTACTCTGGGTGGTTTGGAACTGTATAGAGTTTGCATGTAGAGTGCTCAGTGCCATGGAATACTCCAATGGAAGCTGAATTCAGTAACCTGCCTGTTACCATTTACAGTGGAACAGCCATTGACTTGGTTTACTTCTGCAAAGGCTAAAGTTCCACTGTGTAGAGAAGGTAATGTTACTGAAAGTAACTTCTGGAGCATAGGTAGCACACTCATAAAATTGGTTGCAGACAACTCTAAATCATATGCTTAGTGTGCTTACATTGTTTACATCATGTTAGCGCATAGTATTTAGCAGCTAAATTGAACTGTACACTCCATTGAGTTGAATGCATTACTTTCTATTCAATGCATTCTGTGGTAAGGTTGTGTAGATAACTACATTGTGTGGTTTGGAACTGTATAGATTTTGCATGTTGAGTGCTCAGTGCCAAGGAATACTCCAATGCAAGCTGAATTCAGTAAACTACCTGTTACCATTTAGAGTGGAACAGCCATTGACTTGGTTTACTTCTGCAAAGGCTAAAGTTCCACTCTGTAGAGAAGGTAATGTTACTGAAACTAACTTCTGGAGCATAGGTAGCACACTCATAAAATTGGTTGCAGACAACTCTCAATCATATGCCTACTGTGCTTACATTGTTTACATCATGTTAGCACATAGTAGTTATCAGCTAAATTGAACTGTACACTCCATTGTTGAATGCATTACTTTCTATTCAATGCATTCTGTAGTAAGGTTGTGTACATAACTACATTGGGTGGTTTGGAACTGTATAGAGTTTGCATGTAGAGTGCTCAGTGCCATGGAATACTCCAATGCAAGTTGAATTCAGTAAACTACCTGTGACGATTTAGAGTGGAACAGCCATTGACTTGGTTTACTTCTGCAAAGGCTAAAGTTCCACAGTGCAGAGAAGGTAATGTTACTGAAAGTAACTTCTGGAGCATAGGTAGCACACGCATAAAATTGGTTGCAGACAACTCTAAATCATATGCTTAGTGTGCTAACAATGTTTACATCATGTTAGCACATAGTAGTTATCAGCAAAATATAACTGTACACTCCATTGAGTTCAAAGCATTACTTTCTATTCAATGCATTCTGTGGTAAGGTTGTGTACATAACTACATTGGGTGGTATGGAACTGTATAGAATTTGCATGTAGAGTGCTCAGTGCCATGGAATACTCCAATGCAAGCTGAATTCAGTAACCTACCTGTTACCATTTAGAGTGGAACAGCCATTGACTTGGTTTACTTCTGAAAAGGCTAAAGTTCCACTGTGTAGAGAAGGTAATGTTACTGAAAGTAACCTGGAGCATAGGTAGCACACTCATAAAATTGGTTGCAGACAACTCTAAATCATATGCTTAGTGTGCTAACAATGTTTACATCATGTTAGCGCATAGTATTTAGCAGCTAAATTGAACTGTACACTCCATTGAGTTGAATGCATTACTTTCTATTCAATTCATTCTGTGGTAAGGTTGTGTAGATAACTACATTGTGTGGTTTGGAACTGTATAGATTTTGCATGTTGAGTGCTCATTGACAAGGAATACTCCAATGCAAGCTGAATTCAGTAACCTGCCTGTTACCATTTACAGTGGAACAGCCATTGACTTGGTTTACTTCTGCAAAGGCTAAAGTTCCACTGTGTAGAGAAGGTAATGTTACTGAAAGTAACTTCTGGAGCATAGGTAGCACACTCATAAAATTGGTTGCAGACAACTCTAAATCATATGCTTAGTGTGCTAACAATGTTTACATCATGTTAGCACATAGTAGTTATCAGCAAAATATAACTGTACACTCCATTGAGTTCAAAGCATTACTTTCTATTCAATGCATTCTGTGGTAAGGTTGTGTACATAACTACATTGGGTGGTATGGAACTGTATAGAATTTGCATGTAGAGTGCTCAGTGCCATGGAATACTCCAATGCAAGCTGAATTCAGTAACCTACCTGTTACCATTTAGAGTGGAACAGCCATTGACTTGGTTTACTTCTGCAAAGGCTAAAGTTCCACTGTGTAGAGAAGGTAATGTTACTGAAAGTAACTTCTGGAGCATAGGTAGCACACTCATAAAATTGGTTGCAGACAACTCTAAATCATATGCTTAGTGTGCTTACATTGT